>NC_056729.1:1247792732-1247795232 GCF_019279795.1 Protopterus annectens
GCGGATCATCTGTTTCCATTTCTTCCTGTCCTCTGCATCATGCTCTTTCACACCAACTGCCTGCATGTCCTCTCTCATCACATCCATAAACCTTATCTTAGGCCTTCCTCTTTTCCTCTTACCTGGCAGCTCCATCCTTAGCATCCTTTTCCCAATATACCCAGCATCCCTCCTCAGCACATGTCCAAACCAATGCAATCTTGCCTCTCTTGCTTTGTCTCCAAACTGTCCAACCTGAGCTGACCCTCTAATATACTGATTCCTAATCCTGTCCATCCTAGTCACACCCAGTGCAAATCTTAACATCTTTAACTCTGCCACATCCAGCTCTGACTCGTGCCTTTTGTCAATGCTACCGTCTCCAACCCATATAACATAGCTGGTCTCACTACCCTCTTGTAGACCTTCCCTTTCACTCTTATTGGTACCAGTCTGTCACAAATCACTCCTGACACTCTTTTCCACCCATTCCACCCTGCCTGTACTCTCTTCCTCACCTCTCTTCCACACTCACCATTACTCTGAACTGTTGATCCCAAGTACTTAAACTCATCCACCTTTACCAACTCTACTCCCTGCATCCTCACCATTCCTCTACCCTCCCTCTCATTTACACACACATATTCTGTTTTAGCCCTGCTGACCTTCATTCCTTTCCTCTCTAAAGCATATCTCCACCTCTCCAGGGTCTCCTCAACCTGGTCCCTACTCTCACTACATATCACAATGTCATCTGCAAACATCATAGTCCATGGGTCCTCCTGTCTAATCTCATCTGTCAACCTGTCCATCACCACTGCAAATAAGAAAGGGCTCAGAGCTGATCCTTGATGTAATCCCACCTCCACCTTAAACGCATCTGTCACTCCCACCGCAGTCCTTACCAATGTCACACTATCCTTGTAGATATCCTGTACCACTCTTACATACTTCTCTGCCACTCCCGACTTCCTCATACAATACCACAACTCCTCTCTAGGCACCCTGTCATATGCTTTCTCTAAGTCCACAAAGACACAATGCAACTCCTTCTGACCTTCTCTGTATTTTTCCAACAGCAGTCTCAGAGCAAATATTGCATCTGTAGTACTCTTTCCTAGCATGAAACCATACTGCTGATCACTAATCATCACCTCCCTTCTTAACCTAGCTTCCACTACTCTTTCCCATAACTTCAAGCTGTGACTGATCAATTGTATCCCTCTGTAGTTACTGCAGCTTTGCACATCACCCTTATTCTTAAAGATAGGTACCAAAACACTTTTTCTCCACTCCTCAGCATCCTCTGACTTTCCAAAATTTCATTAAACAATCTGGTTAAAAATGCCACTGCCATTTCTTCTAAGCACCTCCATACTTCCACTGGTATGTCATCTGGGCCAACAGCCTTTCCATTCTTCATCCTCTTCATAGCTGTCCTTACTTCCTCCTTGCTAATCTGCTTCACTTCCTGATTCACTATCCCCACATCATCCAACCTTCTCTCTCTCTCATTCTCTTCATTCATCAACCCTTCAAAGTACTCTTTTAAAAATAAAGGTAATTAATAGATTTGTGGTGTACAGCTGAAATTTGGAACATAGGTACAATACATACATAGCACACAGGTACATACATTGTAGATAGCCAGTGTTTGTGAGTAAGAGTGAAAACTATTATCAAGTACTCTAGGTTTAGTATGTGTACCTTATCCGCTTTCACTAGCCTGGGGTGCAATCATGGCACTGCCAACTTTGTTTGAGATGTTGCCTAATGAGGTTTTTAAAGGAGGCTTTGGTCGATGCATTTTGTATGCTAGTGGAGAGAGAGTTCCATTTCTTAGCCACTGCACTACTATGTAACCTTCAGTAGCTAAGGGAAGAAGGTGATTGTAGAAGGTGGGAGAGGAAAAAAAAGATTTGATCTTTGAGCAACATGTACCATGCTCTTTCTATTCTGCTTCTTATCAATAACCCAAATGGTTATCTATGAATTAATACAGATTACTGTGCTGTTTAGGGAACACTGTAAATTCAAACTCTATTATATAAAGAATGCACTTTATAGGTTCATAGGTAGGTACTAGGCTATCTGCCCAAAGGCATTTATAAGCCTAGCCAGATTGTGTTAGCTTTCACCGCCCCCTTAGATTAGTTCCCTGTGCCTCTGTCCAGCAGAGCCACTGAAGTGATCCCCGGGGTAAACTTTCTGTTTCCCATCCACTCGTCAAGGTTTCTTTTGAAGAGTGTTAGCAAGGAGCTCTGCCTAATGTAGATTGGAATCTTGTTCCAAAGCATGGGAAGTCTCTGGGCCAGGAATCTATCCCTCCAGCACATCCTGTTTATTGATTTTTACATTCCTTAACACTGAAATCCAGGAGTCATTTTCAGCCACATCTTGAAGTATTCTGGATTCCTCATCAGTTCATTTACCTTCTTTTAGTACACAACCATGCCATTAAAGTGTTGTACTTTGTGCAGAGCTGCATGCCAACTTTGGGATAAACAATGAGGACATATAA
>NC_056729.1:1247800232-1247860232 GCF_019279795.1 Protopterus annectens
ATCACTGTATACAAAACCTATTTATTTTATTTTATTTATTTTACATTTGTTAACCGGGAGGATCCGACTGGATACATGTCCATTTTCAGCGGAGGCCCGGGGAGAAAAGCTCCAGACAAGACAATACAAACAAGTCAGAAAAAAAAACAACTATATATTAAATAATACAGGTAAAGTTTTAGTTTTATAAAAATCAAATCAAGATAAAGTTTGTGATTACAATATATTCATGAATGATTCAGTAGATATATTTGAGACCCTGAGTCTGGGAACAATGTAAGTTCAGAGAGATAGCTAGCTAGGGTTAGGTCAGTAGCAGGTATGTGTTGACCGAAGATAGAGTTTTAGTTTGGTCTTATATAGACTTAAGGAGGGCAGTGAGGTAATGTCAGGAGGAATTTTGTTCCAGATTCTCCCTATTGAGTTGGAAAGAAGAGAGTCTCCGGCCATGTTATTAGTTTTACAAGTTTGGATAAGGAGGCGGCTGGATGATCTCAGTGTACGAGGGTTGTTGCAGAGGGAGATAAGTTTTTTGAGTGAGGGAGAGTAGTCAGGGTTGTAAATTATTTTATGAGCAAGGACTAGAAGGTTATATGAGATATGTTTTGGTAGCTCAAGCCAGTTTAGCTGGGTTAAATTGGTGCAGTGATGGGTTCTATATGGTAATCCAGTAACAAACCTAGCGATATGATTATAGCAGATAGTGAGTTTGTTCATGAGTGTTTTATTAATATTCTGAAATAAGGGGGATGAGTACAGGAGTGTGGAGAGAAGATGGGTTTGGGCTATGGCGGATTTAGCTTGGGGGGTCAAGAATCTCTTTATTCTATATAGCGAGCCTATTTTCTTATTGATGGATTTAATCATTAAGTTTATATGAGTGTCGAATTTTAGGTTATTGTCTATAGTTACCCCTAATAATTTTGTCGAGGGATCCGGAGAGATAATTGTCCCGTCCTTTGCTTGGATCGTAAATTTAAAGGGGCTGGACCTTTGTGTCGGTGAAAACAGCAACATTTTTGTTTTTTTTGGATTAAGTATCGCTTACGACTAGAGAGCCAGTTTTCTATTTTACTGAAAGTGGATTGGGTCATATTTTGTAACTCTGTAGGGGTTGTACCGGAGCAAATCAGCGTTGAATCATCTGCATATTGAATACAACTAGCATTTGATACAACTGTATGCAAGTCATTAATGAAAATCGATATGTTGATACCACTTACTCAAAATGGTGCATCTGAGAATTAGATTCTACTGTCTGACACCACTCCAGAGGTGGGACACTTGTAAATGTGCTAAAGCATGCAATCTATAAAGGTGGAGGTGAGTTTCTAGAATTTGTTTTCACCTGTGTCAAACTGCTTGACAGCTAGGTTTGTATCGGACAGTCCATCTTTTAAAATACTTAACATATTTAAGAATGCAAATATTTAAACATAGTTACCACTGAAAAGACAAACATGTGGTCCATCCCACAACTCTGCATCTGTACCAATAGTAAAATGTTTTGTTTATCTTCTAGAAAACGTGAAAATAGCAACATATTTTACAAAACATTTTTGTCACAGTCCATGAACTCTTAAAGTCCATTATTTCAGCCAAATAAAAAAATCTTACAAATGAATCGTATTGCAAATTCTCAGACAGACAAGCTCAGTGCTGGGCTACTGATTGCAGAAACTGAACTAAATGACACACACCAGCTTTTACATATTGCAAAACTGCACAAATCAAAGTAGAATCTGGTCTAGAATAATATAATTAAACAATGAACACATTTTTCATTACCATTACTCCTATGACACAAAATGAATCAGCAGGCTAGGTTCTAAGAAAAGTCTTCCATCTCTACCTTATGCTGAATCAGCACAGAACTACCACCACTGTTACAGAGAATAAAACAATGAGAGAAGCTACACATCAAAAGGTAAAAAAGAAGGGAAAAATTACCATCAAATGAAATTGTGGGGTGTTCTCTTCTTATACACTGCTGCTGCTCCAGCTGAGTGTTTTGCAGACCCGGAGAATTCTGTGAGGCTGTATGGCATACCATCAACAAAGAAGTACTCAGTAAGGACAGACAGATCACTTTTAGCCTTGTAAAGATCATGGTGAGAGGTCCATCCACTGGTCTATCATTCAGTACAGTCCTTGGAGACTTTGCTGCATCTGAAAAGAATACAATGTAGTCACGTGAGAATGTTGTCAGTTAGTAGCAATTTATTCAACATGAATTCAGTCTTTCCAGTAAAGCTGGAAGGTAATGTAAATGTTTCTCATAATTAAAAATGACAGGCTACAGCAGTGATGCTTGGAGTATCAGAGCACCTTCTCTTTCAATGGGTCAGAGGTTGAAACTGTGACAGATTGAGACAGACTCCAGGTCTGACATTGACAAACCATCATATCAGTGCTAAAATTAAAGGTAGGAAATGTCTCAAATACTAATAAACATAGTTTACAATTTCTGCATAAAAATGTATGACGTAAAAATATATAAAAACTTTCTCAGAAAGGGGGACCCCTCATAAAGTTACCCATATCTCTTAAGAAAAAGAGTAATTGCTATAATATTACAACACCATAAATATTTAAGAATGCCTGTCACAGAAAGCTGACCTATGCAAACATTTACTCCCTTTAATGACACTTCGTGTTCCTCTACAGGAAGCATCTTACCAATCATCTGATACCAGATGATGTAGCTAGCAGAAAGCAGAATGTTAGTAATTTCTGCTGAACTTATTGCTCTGTGATACCAGTTGAGGGTCTTATAAATAATTTGTCAACTTTCATTTCTAGATGCTCCAAGGTAGGACCATCAAGAAACAAAAAGACCAAAATTAAGTTACGCACTGACTGCAGGAAATACAATTAACAGTCAACACATACAAACAAGGCAGCTGAACAGGTGGGTTCATAACTGCAAGATTGTAATATTTCTCTCCTCAAGGTTGTAAGATATACACATGTACCTTCTTACAACAAAATCATCTAATCCTTCAAAAATGAAAACTGTTACAAAGACTCTGTTTAGAAATGTTTCAATTCCGAATTATCTTTCTTTTTCCTTTGATCCGTGTATATCAACTTATTAAACAACAGCTGAATAGAAATATGAATGCTAATAAACACTTATTCATCACACTCTGCCAGCTCCCAGCTTAGCGTTAGAGTTCCACACCTTAGAATAAAACCTAGAGAAACCTCAGATGTTAACAAGGCACTCACTCCATTAAAACTATGCTACAAACTCGCTCATTTCCTGTCATCAACTACATGACAATCTGTGGCAAGAAATATCCTTTTAACCAAGTTAGAATATACTTTCCCCTTTTTATGTCTTCAGTCTAGCACCCATCAACAAAAACTACAAATCACTGCATACCTCTCAACCAGAAATCTGGACAAAACCAGTGGTGGCTTCAAATCAAAGGGGGGCTGCAGGAGACAGCTGAATGGGTGGGACCAACATGAAGGGGTGTGCCAAACTCGGATGTGGGTGGGACTATGCTGAAAACTACAAAAACTTGGACTTTAATTAAATATCATAAAAATTAGTGACTCAAGCACCACGATGTTCTACAAAAGATAATTTATTGCAATAGCGCATTGCAATAAATATAGAACACTGTGGTGCTTGTGTCACTACCTTTTACAAAATTTGGACTGTTCTGAGTGACACTTGCTTTATCTGTGTGGTGAGAGCCTTTTTGTTGTGTTTTGCTACTTTAATTAAATATGGAGCCCTGGGTGCCAAACCATCATTATGAGAGTCCAATCAAGACAAAATGAAGTGTAGAAGAAAAAAATACTTCACTGCATTGGTTACATGATAGCTTACTTAATATCTAGATGGAAAAAAAAAAGTTGTGACTTGTGAGACATGAAAAAAGAAATTACTTTTTAAATACACTACTGGAATGCCAGTCAAAATCAAGTATAAAAAATCAAGCAGCACAACTCAAATCACTTTTCCTTGCACTGCAGTTCTAATTATAATTTGTATTCAGCTTTATAAAAGTACCACGTAACATGCTGAAAGTAGCAATCTCTGTGATACCCTGACTTGTAAAAATGTTTCTTATCCAAAAACACCTGCTGCCTGACAACAACTATCTACTTGTTTCATGGGGAAAACATGATCAAAGTAAAAAATGAACAGCAAACAAGAAACAAGCTCAATACAAATTGCTTAAAGGATTACTGCACAGGTTATGGACCACACATGATAGACTGGCATTCTGTTTAGTGTACAGGTAAAGACTGCAAAGATGACTGCAAGTCTTCAACAAATGTAATGAGCTTCTGAAAATACTGTAATCCTGTCCTTTATTACAAATACTGTCATTTGCATTTCAATACCTAAGGCTTATACGCAATCTAGTTATGTAAATATTCTCTGCGTGGCAACAACAAAAAGGCTTTCAATGTTGGTAATTCTTTAACAGTATGGTTATTAAAGCTTACTTGCTTCTTACAGTCGCAGACAAGCTTACCTGATGGTCATTAAAGCACTGCTACTTAAACACAGAGCAATAGGCTCTGCAACAACACACATTTTCTGAATAAGAAGAAGCATAAATCAATAGTATAAAAATATGACAGAAAACCAGAACATTCTCCAAAATCAAGGACAGATGAAAAGCCACTGTAGTACTTGTGTCTGCTTTGGATGGGAGGATACTCTGCACAGTTACACTGCATAATTGCTCCTTGCCTTGCTTGGACACATCCAGAGTCACTACATGGGAGGAGTGGGGGTGCAACAAGTAAATCACAATTTGAAATGTCTCTGGCCGACGGTGATGGCCCTGACAGATCTGCCATACCTCTTAACCTCAGAGCAAGAGATCTGGACAAAGTAATAAACAGAAGTGGGACAAAGGCCCAAAAATAAGGGCAATTTTTAAATATTCCTCTTATAAGCTTAGAAAGATAACAGAATAGTAGGTCTTGCATTACTATGAATTTTCTGAAGGGTATGAAATCTGAAACTCAAATGTCTGTCATTATTTTCTAATTTCAATCTTTAATGATTTGTCACTAATTTGCCAAAAAAACACAATTTTATGAAAAACGGACCAAAATGTGATGCAAAAATATAAAATAGCCACACAATACAGCTGGGAACCTGTCAAAGAAGGGACACTGAGAAGCTGACAAAATAAGAGAATCTACATGCATTTCTGAAATTAAAAGTAATCTAGTACTCTAATCATTATAATTGTTTAGTAATCATAAACCCTCAATGTTTTCTTCCAAATTTGCCATTTTGCGAATGGATTATTAGGGGAAAACAACATTTTGAGCCAAAATTGAGGACAGTTGAGAGGTTTGGATATACCTAATTCTATAAAGCGATATTTGCTCATACCTCTCAACCTCTTAACACAGGAAATCTGGACAAGGCCAAACATATTGGGGAACATACAAACAGTACTAAAAATTGCTCATGTATAAACTTAGACAGTTGACAGAATAACAGGTCTTGCTTTGGCATGCATTTTTCTGAAGGGTATGAAGTCTGAAACTCAATGTCTGTCATTATTTAGTGACTTAATTCCTAAATGATTTGCCAAAAAACACAAATGTTATTTGGAACAAACCAAAAATAAGAAGCAAAAATCTATTCATGCTGCAAAAATCTGGACAGTTGAGAGGTATAGTTCAGCCGGGGATGAGTTTGCCGCCCTTCCCCTCCCTCACAAAATCATGGTTGAATGGGGCTTCCCCCCTGCAGCTATTCCAATGTCCCATTACTTGGCTATTTCACCCATTTTAGTATAAACACTGTAATGCACATACTCTTTACTTTAACGATGATTTAGATTTCATTTAAAAGTTTTATTTTACATTTTACAATGCAAACACTAATAGACATCTGCTAAACAAAGCAATGCAGTTTCACAGTGAAATAGACTCAGCATTAAAACTTCTCTGCCCTTGACACTCATATTCATTGAAACAGCATTGAAACCCACATGCAGAGAAAATACATCTAGTCAGTGGCAGATAAAGATAAACTTCAGGCTATTTTCAAATCATAGGCCCCTTGCACAGGAAACATACATGTGTTCATTGATACACCTTACTGATTGCATTAAATTATACTCCTTATATAATATAGTACAGTAGAGGACATTTTAAATGTATTATTTTGAACAGTATTCCAGTAAACAATGAAACAAAATGCATGGACCAATAATGACAAAAACTGCCCAATTCAGAACATTTTCATCATAAAAGTCTACTCAAATTTTTTACAATCCACCAGTATCAGTAAATATGCATAATCTCTGCAGAAGTAAAAGTCATCTAAATTCTACATTAAAGAGATCTGTAACTAATAAAGAGGTTGCTGTCAGCACACAACTCAATATTTCATTGTTTCATCTACAAATAAAGTGCCTGTTGCACTTGAGGAATAAATTGCCTGTGCCACATTAAAAAAAATAAGCTAGTAATATTGCAATAGGGAATGGATGGCAAACTGATAACAGGTTCATCGTTACTAGGTATTTCCGCCAAAGAGGACATTCTCAGGACTGCAGCATCCATCCCCTTTAAAAGTACAACACAATACAGTATCAGTAATGCATCTATATACTGTGGGAGTAGAACCTACAGTCTTTCTGCATCAAAAGCAATGTACACGATGAGTTGTGCTATTAAAAACACAGACACGGCATAAACAGCACTAAACTTCTCTTCAAGCTCTCAGCTCCTTGTAAAACGCATTCAACACTCAACTGTATCTCTCAACTTTGAAGCACAACAAATCTGGAAAAAGCCAAAATTTATTTGGGGGGGGGGACAAAAACCCAAAAACTAGGGGCACATTTTAAACATTGCTTGCATAATCTTGGAAAGTTGCTAGAATAAAATGTGTTACCACCATGCCTTTCACTGCCAAGTCTTGAACCCAGGACCGTATGCACTACAGTCAGAGCAACATACAATTATGACAAATCAGCTGTTTCTTGAAAGACAGGTAGACTGAAACTTAAATGGCTATCATTTAGTGAATTCAGTTCTCACCATAGCTCTCAACTTCTTAGCACAAAACACCTGGACAAAGCCAATAATGGGGGAATACAGCCCCCAAACATATTCAGTAAATTCAGTTCTCACCATAGTTCTCAACCTGTTAGCACACAATCCTGGACAAAGCCAATAATGGGGGAATACAGCCCCAAAAGTAAGGGACACATTTCAAATATTGATCTTATAAAAAAATATTGCTAGAATAAAAGGCTTTGTGTTACCATGTACTTTCTGAAGAATATGAAGTCTGAAATTCAAATGCCTGTCATTATTTAGTGCCTTCAAAATCCAGAAAAAACAAATTTTATGAGGAACAAAACAAAAATATGAGGCAAAGGTTTCACAAGTGGTGGTGGGTAGGGAAGTCAAGCTCTTGCTACCTACTCCCAAGGTAAAGGGTTTGAGTCTAGCCACCAGGAATATTTCCTGACTTCTTTCTAGCTACTGGGGCATTACACACACACACACACACACACACACACACACACACACACACACACACACACACACACACACACAGAGTTAGTATAAAACAAGTACCTGCAGAGTTTCAGTCCAAAACTGCAGCCAAGCTGCTTTTTTAATTCCAGCCAAACTCCAGCACAGTTTCAAAATGAAAGCCCAGTGAGAGAGAGCCAAAATCCTGTCTTTCCTGTGAGAGCTGAAGTCCTGTCCTTCCTGCAAGAGCAGGCTCCAGCCTGCAGACCACAGACTTCTGGAATCTCTGTATGCAGAATGCTGTCTTCTTAATCTGGACTGGTTCACCAGCAGTCCGGATTCCTATGTGCATGCATGGGTTCTGGGAATGCAGATCACGCATGCGTGGAAGTCTGGTATTTGTGTTTTTTTTCTTTTTTTTTCTTTTTTTTTCTTTTAATCTTAACTTTTGTTTTTATTTGCTGGGAGAGCTGCAGTCCAATAGCACAAGCCACCACTGGACAAAATCACAAATAATGCAGGACAAAGGCCCAAAAATAGGGACACTTTTAAATATTGCCCTTGCAAAACTTGGACAGTAGATAGAATAACAGGTTTTGCATTATCATGAATTTTCTGAAGGCTATGAAGCCTGAAAATCAAATATCTGCCATTATTTTCTGAAGACACTCCTCAATGATTTGCTGGAAAACTTCAATTTTATGAGAAATGGACCAAGAATATGAGTCAAAAATCTGGACATTCTGTGAAAATCTGGAGAGCTGAGAGCTATGCTGCATATAACATTTGGAGATTTGCCCTTCTAGCAAACAGGGCTAGCCACTGTGACATACTGAAAAAAATGCAATTGGTTACCAGTCTAAAGTCAGTCAGTAGTGACCTTCAACATGCTAATTAATCATCAGAATAATTAGCCTAAAGAACTGCCCACCACTAAAGTATATCCTTAACATATGAGGACCACCTTATAGTTTAATTTAGTAAGACCTAGATTCAAAACTACCATTGTTGGAAAAGCCTTCTGCAAAATTAGTCCTGCAACTTGGAATCATCTCCTCATTGAAGTCAGATCACAGAGTACTCTCCAGGCATTTAATGTACAGCGAAAGAGTACCCTCAGCAGGTGTGTGTTTACACATGCTTCCGGAATACAGGGGAATTGTAGTATTCTTTTCCATGCATACAAGAAATGTAATAACTATATCACTCCGAGGTGATGAAAACATAATAATGATATCTATATGTATTTATACCTCTCAACCTCTTGGCTCAAGAAAACTAGACAGAGCCAAAAATAATGGAAGACAAAGGCACAAGAATAGGGACAAAGTTTAAATATCACTTTTATAAACTTTGAAAATTGTTAGAATAAAAGGTTTTGTGTTACCATTTGTTTTCTGAAGGATGTGAAGTCTGAAACTCAAATGTATGTCATTATTTAATGAAATCTTTTCTGATTTTCCAGAAAGCCTCAGTTTATATGAGGAACATGCCAAAAATATGAGGAACAAATGTGGACATTCAGTGAAAATCTGGACAGTTGAAAGGTATGCATGTGTCCGGCAGGATAGCAAGTTTGAGAGTTCAGTATTTTTGGCCTTCAACATTATGGCCTCAGGATTATGGGTTTCAAGCCTGTAGGCTTCAAGATTATGACAGTAAACCTAGATATCACTTATGTAAATATAAATATGTGATGTTCATATTTATTGACAATTCTGGTGCAAGTTCTCCACATAAGCTTATATAAATCAAATGAGCATTCTCTTATGTATGTGAATGATATAAAAATGTAATATGCATACTTCATGTCAAATGTTTTCCTAAGATGCTGTTAATGCTTATGTAACATACTTTTCTTACATCTTTCTTCATATGTATGTAGTACATGTACTGTAAGAATTTAATTCCGTGTAATAAACTCGTTAATAATTAGTGTTCTTTTGTAAGACTGGGTGGTGGCTGAAAAGTGTCATAGGACCAACCCACCTACCCAGTTACCAAAATGGAAAATAAAAAAAAAAAGCTCCATACCAAAGACACAGGGTTCACATCCTCTCCACACACATGCTCTGTCACCAACAATTTTTCAGCTTTTAAAGGATTTAATAAAATCTTCTTTAAATTCAAACTGTTGTGCACCCACTTCAGCATCTGATATTGAAACACAGGGTATGGGTACTTGAAAAAAATCTCAAGTTTTCAATGAGGGAGGCACCTGCCACCTGCATGCTAGTTGTGCTGATACATCACTGCTTAACATCTTATGTTGTAAATCAACTAGAACACCTGAAGTGAGTAACGACCTGATGAGTATGTAGATTTACAAAGACTTATACCCACAGATTTGTAATTACTTTATCTGTACTATTACTCTGTTATGTAAGCAGACTTGAATGTTCTCCAGACCAAGGCTCTTAATGCTAAACCTGTCCTCTGCATGTACTTATACCATCCCAGGTGTTGACATGCAATGGATTTTGCAGCATATCATCCATGCATCTGCATGCAATTCAGCCAGAGCCTTGCCTGTAAAGATTATACCCCTCACATATCCCTGGTCTTCATCAGAGATTGACCACAATGATACATTCAATTGTGACCTTCCACTCTAAGGGACTGCATGCCCATTTTCCCTGCCTGTATTGCCAAAGCCTGAGCTGCTAATCAAACTCAGGTCACTTGGGTTATAATCAGGGCTTTATTCCTCCAAGCCAGTGCAAAGACATTGTGTCAAAGCATTGTTTAACGTCCTACATATTAGTATGCAAATACATCAGATGTTTCTTAATTTGATTTTGAACTGACTAGTACAGGTTACAGGAACTGATCAGGAGGTCCCTCTTGCAGCACGAGACATGAGTTGTCCCCATTGCATGAGGTCATTTTATTTTCAGGATAAATATTGTATGGACTGTGTTGCGATTTTTAGGGGTACAAGTTCACATTGAATGGATAGTTTATGCATAATTTGCTGACAGGAATAATGAATATGAAGCACTGCATTCATTTTAATTCACTGTGAATTGATGGGCACTGTATATGGAGGGAGAGGAAAGGGAACCTAGACAAAAGCATTAAACTTTGGGGATTAATTTATTACTCTTGTCTTACACAGGTGGTTGTAGTCATTTTATTATAACAAATGAAGGAAAATTTTCTTCAAAGGAAATTATTTGATTTGCACACATTATACATTCACTGGCTTATGAGTTGCTCAGGTTAAGCAATAATTTAATCAATTCTTGTTATGGGTTTCCTTGGTACTGCTGCTGCTGCTGCTGTGTTCTACTGTTTAGTTGAACAAAGAGATGAAGTATGGCAAGGAAGTATCTGACAGATGAAGTGTGTCACAAAAGAAAATACTGCCAGCCCAGCTATGAATTTTGTAAATAATTATATATAATTTGTGAATATTGATATGATTTATATAGAAGTGCGACAGAATGAGATACTGCCAGCACAGATGTCTGGAATTCTGTAAATAATCATACACTGCTGGATTAGAACAGAAATGTATATAAACTATTGTAATTGTGTAAATGTACATGTTTAAACTGTGGGAACTAGAACATTGAGAGTTAAGAAATATTTGAAATTTAATTGTTTTATGATTGTGCTAAAAAGTTAGTTTCAATGCAGCAAGGAGACAGGATGTCTAGAACTAGGGTGCCTTCTGCATTGTTTTGTAAGTGTTTTATTGTTTTATGTCTTCCAGCAGTTACAAAGATCTGAGAGATATGTATTTTTCACAGGGAGTTGTTAAAATGATGGCAGTTTCTAGCAGTGGGGGTTTACACCTGGGATAGCCAGATGACTAAAGTGATGTCATCCTACAAGTATCCCAACAGCAATACTTGAGATATTCATTTAAGAACTCTCTGGGGGAGGAAGAGAGAGAAGGCATTGTGTATTTTGTCTTTGACCTAGAAACATCCACTCACTACTTCTCCCTGCTTGTTGTTCTGTAAGTAAGTTTTTAGGGCACAGTAATTCTTTCAGATTCAGATGGGAATATAGCAAAGTATAGTTTAGATGTTTTCTTTCTTTGAGACTCTCCTGTAATGTTGTTTTAAATATTTCATGTGATTTTGAACTCTGATAAAACTGATTACTTACTGAGTATTGTCTTGTTCTTTTATTATTTATTATTAAATATATTTAAACCTATCATTGTGGCTGATATCCGTGAGACATATAAGCTCTTATTGGCATATCTATTTGGTGACATTGTGGGCCACTCATAAGAGCATTGTCTCTTGGTCTAACTACCATTTGGATTAATAGTAACATTACACAGTAAAATTGGACACCCTTTGCTAAGGGCCTTAAAGGAGCTGGCTGGTTGCAGCAAAAACTACCTTATATAGTCTGGACAGAAGGGCCATAGCTAGTAAACCTGTGCTAGCCTTTCCCATGTGTGTGTTTGTGTGTGTGTCAGCTACTTGGGCAGGGACATGAAGCACTGGTTGGACAGAGAGGGTGCTGAAGTTCTTAGTTTGGCCACTCAGCTGAGATCTCAACTTTATAGCTATGCCAGTGGGGAGTCTTATTGGGGATCTGGAGAAAGATGGGAGAACCCAGACACAGACTGACTGTGATCTCTGTGTACTCTTAAGGGAAATTGTACTTTAGTGTGTGTGTACTTCCCCCACTTTTGCCAGTGGTGAAGATTGAGGCTCATTAATTACTGGGTCAGTGTTGGGACATCACAAAGTGTATAATTTTTAATTAGCTTATTGAAGTAAACAAGTGGTAAACAGTGATGTTTTAAGGTTTTATGATGATATAAATTACTGACAGAGAAATCATTGTTGCCTAGTTAACTTGAAGGCTTAAATTTAAATTATCATATTAGAGGCAGGAAGGATCTTGCATTATGGCACATGACAGGGAAGTTCATTTTAATGCCTTTCTGCACTTGAGTTTTGAGACAGTTCCCATTTAAGGTACTGTGATGTGTAAAATCTGCATGTCTACCCTAGTACTGAACAGATTTTTTTTATTGGATACTTTGGTTTCAGTTTACATCTTTGGAAGTAAATAAGGGTTAAAACGTATTTTGCACATTGTGATGGCTGTATATAGTGTTTTTTAGGTGTAGATACATTCTGAATGAACTATCATCCCACTTATAGCTGCCTTTATTGCTCTTGACCATCGCTTGTTTGACAAGGTTCACAAGTAGGTATCAGAAAAGGAATGTGTTGCAATAAATGATGACATATCTTAATGAAAAGATGTTGTTCAAGAAACAGTCAAGTGATATTCTATGTAAAATAGAAATGAGTAATTAAATGTTATCTTGAGAGTTTGAGACAGTTGGGATGTACACAAACATTTTTATATATGCAAAATATAATACAAAGACAGCAGGATTTATAAACATTTGCATTATTTTAATGGACCATATACTAAGGGTACTGAAAGAAAACTGTTACTACTGACAGTACCATATGGTAAATTTCTCTACTTGGTTTTCACCTTAAATTCATTAACATAGGTAGGAAATGTATGAAAGCAATGAATGGAATGATACCTCAGAAGTTAACAAAAGTATTTATACAAAAACGTACCTCTTCTATAATCTTCCAGTTATTTTTTATGAAGGGTGAATAGATATTAAGTTATTATTAAGCAAAATTAAAATTTCATATGAATAATAAAATATATTAAATAATATATCTATGTTTGTTCATATAATCGATAGTAATGAATTATTATACATATTAGCAGTCTGAAGTATTAAATCTTTCTATTTTTTTACATTTGGAATGCTAGCTCCGAAATTAAATTCATACATTAGTAATTGCTGTGTTTAGAAGGGTAAGCATTTGAAGTGTTTGGACCAACAACAGCAAATCCTGTAATGTGCAGACTGAATGTCCAAAAACAGACGTGGATACATTAAGTCTGAGATAGTCATTTCTCAGAATATTCTCTTTTCTCCAAGGTATGGTGATTTCAGAGCAAGCATGTAAAAGCAAAGCACTTGAATGATTTAGAATGTTTTTATTTTGTACTATACATAGAATTAATAGAAATTCTATGGGTGGTCTGTGGGAATATTTGTTAGCATTAAGGGAGCTGTGGTGACAATGGAGGCCACATATTGACCTACCCCCATAAATCAATGAATTAATTTCTATTTCTAATTTATAAAAATCATGCAAAATATAAGAAATTTGTTGGTTTAACAGTTGTATTTATTTCAAATTTTAATGTGATTTATGTATGCTTATTTATTTATATGTAATTTTGTACTATTTTAAACAAAAGCATCTTTATTTATTGAGCTTATGTGACAGTGTTAATGTTCTGTGACTCGGTGATGTTGGTATAAAATGAACTGACCAGATTTTTATTGTAGATCCTGAGGAATCCTTATTAGATGAATGTGCTTAATACTGCATTGTTAAATAAAAGTTTGTTAAATATACTTTGGTGTGCTGCAGTTGTGACAGAGTGCACTGGATTGTGCTTTAAAAAGGATATTCATCTTTCAGTAACTCTGACCCACTGTGCATTTCTGCAAAACACACATTATTGGTCAAATGACTGTTGCAGATATCTTACTACCATACTTACGTCTGCGTTTCTAAGACTTTAAGCTGCTCCTTTGAACAAGCACACTAACAAATGAATTGGCATGTACACAAGGACAGCGTTTATGTTACAGAAAAGGCATCAGATTACAATATAATACTGGCTCAGCTTCTTAACATAAAAAAGTCTGCAGTGGGTTCTGATGATGTCATTCACATGGAACAAATGAGAAAAGGTGTTGTGTTGATGTAATTCATATGGAAAGAGGAGAATCCCTTCCGAATTGGTCAAGGAGCACAGCTTGTTGCTGACGGAAGTTCATGCTATATAAGCTTTCCTTCCATTTTCATATACAGACCTCCCTGACAGCACAGGGCAAGGCAATTAAAACATGATAAACTTTCTTCAGGTTGATTTCAGAATAAAGTAAAGGTGAGTGAGAGCTTAACTTGGAAACTATAACAGTTTTTTTTTTCAGAAGCTAAAACTTAAATGATTTGTATAATGTGTAAACTTAACAGTCCCAAACTATAATATAAATCAAAAACTTAATATAAGGGCACAATTTAACTCTACTTTTTGGAAGCATGTCTTCTAAATATGAGCTGAATCATTGAATGGATCTTATTTAACAACTCACAGTATATACTCTGCATTTTGGCTTCAGCTGCTGGATTAATGTTACGTGATTTTCATGTTCTGAAGTTACATAATTCAACCAGTAAAACAAGAAAGAAAAGCACGGTGGATGCCTTGAGAAAGTAATTTCACCAGCTTCACTTCTTTTCTAACATTTTTGAATTCTTTAAAAGACTCAGATCTAATTATACAGAAGGTCACATTTTACAGTATGGTACATTTAAAAATAAATGACCTGTTGGCTCTCTTATTGCAATCATTTTTAGATACAGGACTTTGGGTCAGAATGTGACCTCTAAACAGCCAGGTAGGTGGACAGGTTATTATGAAACACAATTTTAATCAAGATCACTAAGCATTCACTATAGGGAGGCACCAAAGACTGTTTGTCAAACAAGAAAATCAATTTCAATCTAGCATGTTTCAGAGCAATCCTTTTTAATGAAATGAAGGAACATAATGGAAAGAAAAGTATAGCAATTTTCAGTTATACTCATGGCAGCTCAAGTCGTTAAAGAAGTACCTTAATGACAGAAAGACTGGGGAGAGAGATCCCTAATCACAATACACACTGCATTCAGTTTCTCGTAGGCTTCATATTCACTAGCATCCTTTTTTGTCATCTCATGGCTGTGCAGTTTTGATGTAATAAATGTATACTTAGAAGACAGGCTATTAATACAGTTATGTACCTCCTCCCATCAATTACTTAATACAGTTCTCGTATAACCTTTAGTATAACCTTTCTGAACATTTTTCCATAGAGCAAGTCATTTGAATGTCTTCTTTAGTTCTGCTTAAGAATACCAGCTCAAGTGCCCATGTAGTGTAACTAGTATTATGACTTCTGCTGGAACAAAAAACTCTCTGACCCTTCCCTTGCCCACTGCTGTACTCAGTGCCCACTTTATCTGTTCACAGTTATTGCAAAAGGAATGTTGCTGTAAGGAATGCAGGGTATAGGAGAAGAGACAGTTCCAGAAGTCTGTAGTTTGTACTCCTTGGTCATGACAGAATGAAGCTCACTCACCATACCACTCAATCTCTTTCGGTTAGAAATCTGGACAAACCCTGACAGAATAGTGGGAAAAAGATCCAAAAATATGAATAGATTTTAAATATTGCTCTTATGAATTTAGAAAGTTGATAGAATAACAGAGTTTGTGCTAACATGTTTTTCTGAAGGATCTGAAGTCTGAAAATCGATGTATGTCATTATTTAGTGACTGGACATTCTGCAAATATCTGGACAGTTGAGAGGTATGTCACCCACTAGGCACCTGTAAGCCTCCTGACAGACAAGACAGTGTGGATAATGTTTGTAAATAAACAGACTGCTTCATTTAAATAATGATTGCATAATAAATTGCTATAACAGAAGACCTTAGAAATAATGTTTTTCAGCAGATTATAACAAACTGAAAAATAAATAGAAAAATAAAATAGGTCTGCATTTAATGATATTCTTCAGTGTTTATCAGTGACTACACAAAAACACAAAACTATACCACTTTGCTCTATTAAACACAAATATACACACACAATACTGCATATCTGTGCATATATATATATATATATATATATATACACACACACACACACACGTGGCCTTATATATACAGAATTATAACATTGGGGTTCTCAACAAATAGAGGAATGGAACTGCCTCCAAGATATGTTAATAATGGTGCAAACAATGTTTATATGTGTAAATAATATTTATAATGGTAATATAATCAGTTGTGAATAGAGTGACATTTCTTTAAATTTAGTGTTTTGCTAAGTATACCTGTTGCTTTAAGACCAGATAAATAATTGATTGTATTAGAAAAAACAGATTTCTTTAACACACAGCATGTTTGTGTTACTACTGGAAGTTGGTTTAAATTTTCAGAAAGCACTCCCTCCATACCTAAATGTTGCACTTACCATGATTTCAATCCTGATGACAATTATGGTGGCCCCATCTTACTTGTTAGGGACCACATCACCTCTAAACAAATCCATACAGACCCACAAATAGAGCTCACTGAACTTTAAATCACATTTAACAGAAGCAAGTACCAGTTCATAGTCTATTACAAGACACTCTATGTCCCCTGATAATCAAGAAAAGTTCTTAGATGTAATGGAATTCTTTATAAACAAAAGATCCATTATTCCGAGAGACTTTACATACCCTCAGTAAACTGGAGAACCAATGCCCCATGCTTAAATGTTCTTAGTTTTCATAAATAAAAGCTCCCTGGAACAGATTATTAGCAAACCCACTAAAGGACATAACACACTTGACCTTGTCCTTACAAATATAGCTTCTTCATATATTATTCCACTGGTATCTCCCACCTGCTGTTTAGATGATCATAAGCTAGAAACATTCACTATTAGACTTCAAGGATTTCAAGTGAACAGATTCATTAACTTCTAATATGAAACTTCAAGATTCTATTCCAGCATAACAGCGAACATTGCCTCAGCAGAAAACTACACAAAAGAGGTCTATGCTACTTAGATAAAGACAGAGAAATGACCACAGCTACCAGCTTTGAACATAATGCGAAGCTTAAAATCGAATCACCCTAGTGATTTCACCAATATAAATAAACTCTACAATAAAAATAAAAAGTATGCTTATAGTATACAACAGATCTAAAGACCCTTAAATTAGGGATAATATTATAATGATGACTAAAAACTTGAAAAAACACTATAAGGACTACTAAGACAGAGCGTGGACTGAAGCTGTTATCTGGATAGATAATTGGGGATGCTGTTAGGAAAATACAAAAAGTAACAGAAATGAGAAGTTTATGAAAGAGGGAGTGAGAGTAAAAGTACCAAAATGGACTAGAATTAGACATACATTGAGTGAGATCCAGCAGCAAGCAGTTGGAAGTATATTGAAAGAGTGGGACAAAAAAGATTGAGAGATACAGAACTGATTCAAGAAGTGAACAGAGGGCAATATTATGTACCATTAAATCAGGTGGAGGGTGCTTTTGGGCTAAGAGTAGATGATTGGCTGGTGTACAGGGGAGCAGCTAGGAGAAAAGTTATGGAGAGAAAAACGATGTTAGAGGAAGGAGAAGTGGCTGGGAGTATAGAAAAAGGGAGTATATGTCATATACACAGTAATTTGGGAGAGGATGAAGAAGCAATAGTCTTTATTAAGCTTAGGAAATAGGAAGCAATATATGGCAGAGTGATGAGAATTAGGCAAACGCATGGCGACCACTCAAGTTTTGAAAGGTATCAGGGCACAGTGACAGATAAATCAGGCTATCACACACAGAGGTACAGTGACCCAAATGTATTAGGTAGGAGGGCCAGTGGGAAAGCCCAGTGCGTTAGTGATGGGGAGAAACAAAGACCATATATATAATGTCAAGGACATCAAGTTATAGAGGATATTTCTCAGAGAATGGGAAAACTAACCTTTATACTGTACTCATGAGCCCATAAAAAGGATAAACATGGCATGTCTATAGCTAGTGGGGTTTGGCTTTAAAGGCCTGAATGAACCATTAAAGCCTAAATATCAGTGAACATTCAGAAGTATTAAAGTTGAAACACAAATGTTCTTGACTCGTTCATTCCCATGGAGCTCTGAAAGTTTGCACTGCAACTTCCATTGGGAAGAGCTTAAACATTTTTTAGGATCAAATTATGTCCTCACATTCCAAGCAAATGTTCATATATCTGGAGCCATAGTGGTTACTAAAGAGGTGTAGATGGCAAAAAGTTCAGCAGAAATTATTTTTATACTGGTAGTATTCTTCAGCTTCTAAGTCTTAAAACAGGACTTTATAAGTCACAGTAAATGCAGTAACTATTAAGTTTGTAATATTTTGCAAACAACTTACAATATCTCAGCAAACATTCAAATTACACAAACTGTCAGCAGCATTTTGTTCATCCAGGTGAGAGTTAACATACAAGGCTAAGCAGTTCTGTATGTGCTAGCTGGTTCCTGAGATACTTAGAAAAAACATAAAACTAATGGCGATATAAATAAATATTATAGGACCAACAATTAAGCTCTCTTCATGTGAACTAGACAGATGTCAAATATCAATACAGTTGTGCTTACCATTGTGTAAGCTTTAATATGAAACATTTTAATACTGTGTTTGTAGCATGGTTTTGGAATTATTAATGCAAGTATGCACAGGCAATATTTGACACCTAGAGGCATCAGTAAGATGTAGTTGCAGAAACACCTGGAGGCGTCACCTGGTTGTAATTCCAAGGGACCTTTTCCAAATGTGGTTTGAGGTATTATACAGTGAAAACTGTTGTTTATCTGGGGTCTTTCTGTATTTTTTGGGCTTTTCTTTGTGACCTTTTTAATGCTGTGTCTTTAGGGAAAGCATGACCATCAGTTGTGTGAAGGAAGAAAGGACAGGACAACGAATACAGTGAATAAGGCAGGTAATGGTAAATCAAGGTGGCAGCAGTTGTGTGAAAAGATTAAAGATGAAATTAGATATAGGGATGTAGCAAAAGAGAGGCAAGATTACCCAAGTTATATTCTGATGGGGGAAGTTTTGTTGTGGACAGGAAGGGAAGTGGATACAATACTTATAACTATGCAGGGCATGCATTGGCATATGTGGATGGTGCATTGTATCAACAAAAATTATATTTAAAAAAAATCTTATTTATTAGGATATAATGATGTAAACAATGGACTGTGATGAGTTTATATGGGGCAAGCTAATTTACTTTGATTCTGTGAAGTGTATGATTAGAAAAAAAAATGATTTAAAGGAAAACAAAAGAAATGGAAGCTAATTTTACCTAAACGCCTTTAGAAGAAATTCAGTATTTAAAAATCAATTTTAATATGAGACAAAAAGTAATTTTCCTTATTAGGAGACTGAATTGTAAAAAAAAGCAGATGTATTCATTTTTGATGGATGTTACAACCTCTTAGAGAAAATAAATACCTTGTGGCAAAATAGACAGCATTATCTCTCTCTGCCTTGTTAAAAAATATCATTTGACAATGAAACTGGGCCGTAACAACACAGGTTAAGCTTACGCCCACAGCAAAAAGGTATAATTCACAGCCATATTCTGTACAAAATACATACTTATTAAATATGTAAAATAATATATGAAATAAATGCTAAATATATTAAACAATAAACAAAGACACAAATTATGCTAAAGTTACTGGGTCCACCCTTGTACAAGGGAGTTTACAGGATGACAAACTGACTACTTTGAAACATTTAAACCATATTTCAGTAATCAAATGCAACTATATCATTAGCAAAACAACATGTCAGAACCTGCCAGCAGCAAATTATAACTCATTTAATTTAATGCTTACTCTATTCATATTAATCCACATACCTTCCATACAAATTTATCAAAACTCTAATATTAGTAGTCATAAACCTGGATCGATTTATGATTCAGACTGACATTTTTTCCTCATTCAGTCAAGACTACTTTAGAAAGGCTAAATACCTTTAGCATAATCCCATTCTCACAGCAAGGCAGTGAAAATGCCATCTCTGGTTTCAAAACAATTTCTAACTATTAAAAATTGCTGGTAGCATTGTAATGTTTCCTAATGTTTCGTAATATTTCAAAGTGCCATTAAACAGGGCATTATACGCATTATAATTTGCTGCACCAGAACATTTCTCTGCCGTTCTTACTTTTTAGCATCATCTGTGTTTGTGCCATGTTTAAACATTCTACTTGCCTCAAGTACTACAGGATAAACATGCTTTAGTGTTTACAGTCTGCTTGCATGTCATATGGTTTCCAAATTTAAAATAGTTGGTCTCAATGCATTAGGTAGCAGATTTACACAGAATGAATGTTTCAACTTTATTCTCTCATTATTTATTGCAAAAAAGTGTAATATTTTTAGTTTTTAATTCATCCATCAGTGCTCACTTCAACTTCTTTTACACAGAAATATAAAATGTATCAGCAGATCAGAGCATATTGGTCCACCGAATCTGATCAATGACCTAACAATTGCATACAGAAAATATTCTTATTAACCTATATGCTGCTGGTTTGTACCTATTACAAAAACTGCCTTCTACATTCCATGCTGCCTAGTATTCCACAATTTATTCAGAACTATATAAACCATCTCCATCTCTCTCTGTATAAAGAAGCACATCCTTAGTCACATCACCCATGGGTAATCGTCTTTGTTTGCAACATGTTCCCCTTCATTTTTGAATATCTCTTCCTCTGGAAGGCTCTATCACCTATTAATTCTCGTAAAATGATTGCTCTCCTTATGGGTTTTCTTTGCTGCATTTCTCACAGTGTTTACATATTAAATTCATCAAGTTTTTCTTTGTGTGTGTTCTGGTTTAAGTGTTGAACGTTTTTTGCTTCTTTTGTGCCGTCACACTATCTTTCAGAAGTGAAGCTCCAGAAATGTATATAATACTCCAGATAGGACATCTCTGGCTGCTACTTGCCTCTGTTTGTGCTGTTATACACTGCTCTCCTTCCAATATAGTTGAAAAAAGGCCCATTTCAATGTTTTGTTGCCAGTATCTCACATCACATAACTTAATCCTCATTTTGGTTTTCATTAAGCAAGTGCACTGTCTGCAGTAGCTACCACTTGATGAATGGTACATTATGGAATGCACTCATCCTAAACTCACCCAAACTGACCAGTCCCCAAATTATGTCTATATATTAATGAATCTATTGCAGTACAACAGTAGTGTGAGTATTTTTTTCATGCCTGTAGGGTCTTCTCTTTTCCCAATGATTATTAGACCACTGAATTAATACATTGCAGTAATGTGGTGCTGGATGAAACCCCACACACATTTGATGGTTGTACAAGGAACTTTGCAACCCTACAAATTAAAACATTTTTTTTTATTCTTTCACCCACAGTGTTGGTGGGTATGTTGGTTGATGGGTTTGACTAATTCACTGGGCTGTCAGCAAGTTGCGTCACAACAAGAGACCTCCATTCCTTACACTTACCTGTAATGAAAGCAGCCTTCTCTGTATAACAGCATTCCTGTAATTCTTGTGAAGTCTCTTCTCATCCAGTCTGCTCTTCATTCTCTAGCCACTCCACTCACATTTGTGGGCCATATGCAACAGACTCACTTTGTCAGCTACTCCCTGTGGGCTGTCACTGTAACAGATACTCAAGTGCATAGTCTGGGACATCGAATTCTTGACCTCCCAGAGGAAAACCCTCTGAATTTGATGTGTTGTCACCAGTTTGGAATTATTAAAAACAGTTAATATCCATATTAATATATACAATCCATATATAAGCCCAAAAATACAGCATACATCTATGGGAACTGATAACATCCCAGGCTGCATCCTACATGGGCTCCAACAAGAATTAGCAACTCCACTGGGTACTCTTTTTCAATCATAGTCTAAGCACCGGCTTTCTCCCAGCTAAATGGAAAATGGTCACTGTTATTCCCTTGCACAATGGTGGTGCTTCCACTGACCCTGAGAACTACAGACCTATTAGCCTGACTAGCCTTATCTGCAAGGCTATGGAGCACATCATTATGGACCTTCTCAACAAAGATATAGGTAATCTCTAAACACCTGACCCTACTCAGTTTGGATTTGTCAAAGGGAGATCATGCCTGTTAAAACTGGTGGACTTCTTTAAGACAGTCACCAAGGCCCTTGATGGGGTAAATCTGCAGTCAGCCTACTTAGACTTAGCCAAGGCATTTGACACAATCCTCCACTCAGTCGTCATTGAGAAACTCACCCAGTTCTACATGAGCTACAAAATGAACTGGCACCACATCTGTGTGCCCTGTTCAATCACAGCCTTACCTCAGGCTATGTCCCTAAAGAATGGCGCACTGCTACAGTCATCCCACTCTATAAAGGGGGAGCAACTACAGACCCTGGGAACTACTGCCCCATTAGCCTGACAAGTCTGGTATGCAAAGCTATGGAGCACATCATCATGGACCTGCTTAACAAAGATATAGGCAATTTCCAAACTTTTGACCCCACACAGTTTGGTTTTGTCAAGGGGAGATCCTGCTTGTTGAACCTGGTTGACTTCTTCGAGACAGTCACCAAGGCTGTGGATGAGGGTAAGGCAGTGCATTACAGCCTACCTCGACCTGGCCAAGGCCTTTGATACCAGTCCCTACTCAGGTATCATTGATAAACTCACCGAACTAGGCATCAGTCTTTGCATGACTAGGTGAGTTGTAAATTGGCTCACAAACAGGTCCTACAGAGTGCAAGTTGCGAATTCTAAGTCGGACTGTTGACCAGTCATGAGTGGAGTCCCACAGGGCTCAGTCCTGGGCCCTCTCCTGTTTGGCATCTACTTCTCAAAAGTCCAGACCAACACAGAGGGACTCTGGCTCACCAAATTTGCTGATGACTGCAAGCTAGGAGTCATTATCAACTCCCCATGTGATGCAGACATCCTACAAAAGGGCCTCTCTGAGACCAATGACTAGTGTCAGAACCATGGCCTGAAGCTTAATGCCAAAAAATGCGTTAACATCCCCTTTGGAAAAAACTCAGTTTCTATGAATTACCACATTGATGGGAGCCCACTGGACACTGAAGGGGCCATAACACATCTGGGCACCTAGATTGACAGCCACCTCACCTTCAACCACTACATTTCCATTGTGGTCAGAAAGTCCTTCTACATGGCACATCATATAACGAAAGGTTTCGCATCCAGGAAGAGAGAAGTCATCATTCCTCTCTACTCATCCCTCATTAGACCAATCATCGAATAAAATGCCCCTTTTGGCATGTACCTGACCAGACACCTACAACAGCTGGTGAGGCCACATAAGTACCTCACAAAAAGAATCCTATGCCTTAAACACATGTCCTACATGGACAGACTCAAGAAACTTCAGCTGTTCTCAGTCTCTTATCGTCTACTTAGAGGTGATCTCTGCTTGACTTACAAAGCCATGTCTGACCCAGTCCTACTTGAAATGCTACACCTAAAGAAATCACAATCCACCCAAGCTATACGCTCCAGAGATCACAACCTCATTAGCACAATTAACAGAACATGCTGGAGGGACAGGTTAACCTCCCAAAGACTGCCCATACTCTGGAATAAGCTTCCCATTTATGTCAAGCAGAGCACCTCACTGGCCCTCTTCAAGAGAAATCTTGACAAGTGGATGGGTAACAGAAAGTTCACTCCAGGGATCACTCCAGTTGCCCTACTGGATAAGTGCACTGTGAACTAACATTGGGTGCACAGTGCCTGGGCAATTTTTTTTGGGCTAGGCTTATAAAGGCTCCAGGGTCATTAGCCTAGTACACGCCTGTGAACTTATGATAAAGAAGAATTCCTAATTCTTGTATCAGTGAAAAATGCTAATTCTCATTTGAAGTATTCAGAGGTTTTACTTTGGACTCAGGTCTTTTACCAATTTCTGCTAGACTTACCTTTTCATTCTAAAATTTAGCCACTAAATGTAAAAATCACAGGCCTGGTCAGATATTTAAAACATTGGCTCATTTCTTCGGTTTGTCATGTATATAATCTTGCATGCTTCCTAGCGGATATGGTCCTGAGTGGCAAAAGTGCACTGCATATTGTGAGGTAATGGGACAGGACAGAATAAAATTAAAGAATGCTACAACCTGCAATGCCATGGTGCAAGAATTCTGCAAGCCATCTCTTGCCTCTCAGTGGGGGGCTGGGGGGAAATAATGTGATGGGCATTTGATCGGGTCTTCATTTGCTTCAGTTCAGCAGAAAGGACTACACAAAGACAAAAAAACAGTAATTATGCTTAAACAATAATTATGCATGGAGGAGTACATAAAACAAATGGTAACTATGAAAGGAAGAGAGGATACGGTACAGGTTATCTAAAAGACAATAAATGACAGTGACTCTTAAACACTAATTTTAGTAGGACAAAAGAAAAAACAAATTCAAGCATAACTTGGACCAGGGGGTGGCAAATCAGAAATTCACCCCTTGTCTGGCACCTATGACCCTAATAGATAGAGGCATCCTGTAATGCTTGTCCACCCCAGCCCTAGCCTACATATACCCTCTAAAACAATTTTAAGGTTCCTAATTTTGTCAGACACAGTTGGGATGCTGGTTAGGCTTAACAAGGAGCATGTGGTCATTAGCCTAGTATATATCTATGAACCTATGACATGACACTAATGTAAATAACACACAAAATAGTGAAAGATGAAATATTGGCAGTGTGGAACCTAAACATACAAGTAGAAGGATTACCTGCTACAACTTCTCAGTGAAGCCAAGTCTTGTTCTTATATCTGACACAGAATATAACACAAGCATTCTGTGTTACAGTCCAGCAATTAATGCAAAATTTTCCTTTATTTAATCTCTATTTAAATTTATCTTTGTAGAACAGGGGTCAAGCAATTCTCAATGCAGGTATCTTAGATATGGTGCTCTCCAACAGGGATGGACAGAATTGTCTCAGACACTAAAGGTATCAGCCACCTAAAAAAATACCCACAAAGCAACATATTTCACAAAGTTTTCACCAACAGGTCAAGCTTGTCCAAAGTAAAAGTGCTGTATTTAATATTCTTGATGTTGGAAAACCAAAACGGTGTTTCAGAAAAGCATAAAAAAAAAGACAGTGGACAGGGGTTGTACAGGAATAAAGAAAGAAAATCAGAACTGCCTTCATATAGGCAAAGCAACTCAGCACAAATAGATAAGTGAAAAAAAAACACAATGTTATTGATATGGATGACAGGGAGGGTTAAAATGAAGGGGAACAGCATTTAGGAAACATAGTAAAACAAGAGTGGTACAAAAATGGATGTACTTCACATAGTGAAATGCAGGAAGGATGGCACTGGGTAATGCAAATGATCAAGTACATAACATTTTTCAGGTACTTTAGGTAACGATAAAAAGCTTACAGAGGTAAAACAAGAGTGTATCAAATGGGAAGAAATGCAGGCAGACAGTAACACGGTGAGGGAACAAATAATGATCACTCATATCAATTATAGTATCTAAATAAAATAAGAAAAACATATTCTTGACTGAAACTTCAGGTTGGAAGAATGGGTTCAAAATATTTCAATCATAGTCTAACCACAGGCTTTGTTCCTGTGGAATGGAGAACAGCAACAGTTATTGCTCTTCACAATGGTGGCCTAGCAACAGACCCAGGGATTTACAGACCCAAAAGCCAAACCGGCCTCATTGGTAAGGCCATGGAATGTATTATTATGGACCTCATAAATAAAGACATAGACGACCATGAAACCTTGAATTCTACCCAATTCGGCCTTGTCAAGGGCAGATCCTGCCTGCTAAATCTGGTGGATGTTTTCAAAAATGGGACCGGGGCCACTGATTAGGGCAAATCTGTGCACACAGCATACCTCAACTTGGCAAAGGCTTTCAACACAATTCTACACTCAGACATCACTGATAAACTTAGCAAACTGAATGTAAACCTCTTTGTTGTAAGATGGGTTGCCAACTGGCTCAAAAACTGGACACACACTATCAAAGTGGGTGACTCCACATCAACCCGCAGATGTGTTATCAGTGGAGTCCAACAGGGGCCTGTGCTAGGATCCCTACTGTTTGGAATATACTTCTCAGAAGTTCAGGTCAAAACTAAAGGGTTCTGGTTGACCAAGTTTGCAGATGCCTGCAAAATGGGTGCAATTACTGAATCTCCAAATTATGTCAGTATACTCCAGGAGAGTCTTATGCAGACCAGTGACTGGTGTCTTAGTCACAGTCTCAAACTGAATGCAAAGAAATGCATCATCATTCCCTTCGGCACAAACAATGTCCTTTCACACTATCAAATCAAGAACAATACCCTAAGTCCCCGCGACCTTAACTTCAACCACCACATGTCTACTGTAGTAAGGAAGGCTTTCTACATAGCAGACTTGATTAGTAAAGGAATCACATTGAGGGCAAGAGAGGTTATAACCAGTCTATACTCAACACTAATCTGGCCCATAAATGTCTATAACTATCCATTTGCCATGTACTGTACAAAGCACTTGCAGCAATTGGAGATTCCTCAGATCTTTCTAACAAAGATGATCAAGGGAGTCCAGCATGTGCCATACACAGACCGACTCAAGTCCCCATCACTTTATTCTGTATCATACAGACTTCTTAGGGGATACTTATACCTGGCTTACAGAGCAATCTCAGACCCAAACCTAATTAACTTGCTGCAGGATGAAAGCGGAGATTAAAGCTGAATTAAACTAATGTTGAGTTTTGTTTTCTATTTCTTTTTCTCGGTCAGTGGTGGTGTTTCTATTTTTTTCATCAGTTGTCTTGATTCAGGAATTGGAGTAACATGCATATCCAATCAAGCTTGACCAGTTACTCAGTGGAATTTAGTGGGGTATTTTGCTGACCTTTGCATAACTAGGTCACCCATTCCAGGGACCTAAATATGGTCTGCGACTTAAATAGGACATGCTGGAGGGACAGATTTATCTCCCAGCGACTGTTGCATCTTTGGAATAGGCTACCTATTCGTATGAAACAAAGCACCTCTATGACACTGTTCAGAGCAAACCTGGATGAGTGGATGGTGCACAGTAAATTCTTACTGGTAATAGCGCCCACAACCCTCCTGGACATGGGCAACCATTACTAAATGCAGTCTTGGGTATTAACTAATATTTCTATGGTATTACATTGGGAAGAAATGGCTTGGCTTGAAATGACGTCTGGGCCGATAGCCTAGTAATCTCCAATGATCCTTAGAACTCAAGGTGAACCTGACTATCAGCACTCTGCAATCAATCAGCTAATTGACTAGGATGGGAATCAGTGACAGCTTTTGACTATATATCATGGGTTCCTTAACTTGAAATGTGTTAGTCCTCAAATCATCCACTACTTTTTACATCATAAAATTACATACAAGACACCATGCCTCAAGATTCCCACTCCTCTTTTCTTGATGTACTGGAAAATATTAGGGTTCAACCAAACACCCTAATAATGGGTGGCTTCAACTACCCCACCATTAACTGGGAAAACTACTCGTGTACCAAATCCTTAGCTCAATGCTTTCTCGAATTCATAAACTCCAATGCCCTAGATCAAGTTATCCACACCCCCACCAGGGGCAACAATATCCTAGACCTAGTCATTACCAACATGAGTGACTGGTGTTCCACACCTGAAGTCAACTCCTCATTGGTCCGATCCGACCATAAGCTTATAACCCTTGATATCCACATCCCGCCCCCACCCCCCCATTAAGGAAACCACAGTAAAAAATTTCTCCAAAGCCAATTTCATGCTTCTTAAGACAGAAGTGGTGAACTTCATGACACCCATGCAGATGGACAATACAGTTACAACTGCTGAATCCTACATAAATGCACTCTATAAGCACTTACACGAGTGCATGGATTGTGCTATCCCAAACAGAACCAAGACGCTATCCTCCAAAAAAAGGAAGCCAATCTGGTGGTCCTCTGCCATAAACAAACTGTACAACAGAAGGAAGAAACTGTTGCAAAAGAGAGTAAAATCCCATGAGTGGAAGAGCTCCCTGGTCAGCCTCAGTAAGAAGCGGAGATCCCTTATAAGATCCTCCTAAGCTAGCTATGAAAACAAAATCGCCACTAAATCCAAGGACAACCACAAAGCATTCTATAGCTATGTCAAGAATCTAGATAGCAAAACCCAGATCTGCTCTGAGTTACAGCACAAAGGCACGAAAATTACAGAACCAACTGATATTGCCAACATCCTGGCAGATTGGTTCAGTGCTTACTTTACCCCCCTCTCACCCCCTAAAGGGCCCATATCTATACCGATAGAATGCAGAGTCCCTGTAATCACAATTATGCAGGTAAAAGCTGCACTCTCTAAAGCCAAAAATACAGCATCCATGGGACTGGACAACATCCCAGGCTGCGTTTTACATGAACTTCAGAACGAACTGGCTCCCCACTTAAGCACCATGTTCAATAATAGCCTCGCATCAGGCTTTTTGCCCACTGAATGGTGCACAGCAACAGTTATCCCACTCCACGAAGGGGGAGCCACCACTGATCCCGGGAACTATCGACCTATTAGCCTGACGAGCCTGGTCTGCAAGGCCATGGAACATATCATCATGGAACTCATAAACAAAGACATTGGTAACCTCCAAACTCTGTATCTAACCCAGTTCGGGTTTGCAAAAGGCAGATCATGCCTCCTGAACCTGATCGACTTCTTTGAGGCAGTCACCAAAGCTGTGGATGAGGGTAAGGTGGTTCACACAGCCTATCTTGACCTCGCCAAGGCTTTCAACACCATCCCCCATTCTGGAATTATAGCTAAGCTCACTAAACTAGGTATAAATCCCTATGTCACAAGATGGGCTGCCAACTGGCTCACTGACAGAACCCACACTGTAAAAGTTGCAGACTCCAAATCTGACCTCAAGGCAGTGACAAGTGGAGTGCCACAGGGTTCTGTCCTGGGACCTCTCCTGTTTGGTATCTACTTCTCTGAAGTACAGGCTAACACAGAAGGCCTAACTGACGAAGTTCACAGATGACTGCAAACTAGGAGCCATAGTCAAGTCCCCAAATGATGTGGAAATCCTACAGAAGTGCCTCACTGAGACAGATGCCTGGTGTCAGAGCCATGGCCTCAAGCTCAGTGCCAAAAAGTGCAATGTCATCCCCTTTGGTAAAAACTCTGTACCCATGAACTACCACATAGGCAGCAATCTACTTAACACCGAATGCATGATAAGAGAATTTGGGACCCAGGTGGACAGTAGTCTCTCCTTTGATAGTCACATCACCACAGTAGTCAGGAAGCCCTTCTACATGGCACACCTCATCATAAAAGGGTTCAAATCCAAGAAAGAAGAGGTCATTGTTCCCCTCTACTCGTCACTCATTAGACCCATTATAGAGTACAATGCCCCTTTTGGAATGTACCTCACAAGACATCTGCAGCAGCTGGAAAGGCCACAGAAGTACCTCACAAAGAGGATTACTGGCCTCAAATAAATGCCCTACACTGACCGCCTCAAAAAACTCCAGCCTTACTCTGTAGCATATCGCCTACTCAGAGGTGATCTCTGCCTAACATATAAAGCTATGTCAAACCCAGAGCTGTTGGACATGATACACCTAAAGAAATCCTGATCCCTCCAAGCTACACGCTCTAGGGACCTAAACCTTGTCACCACAATAAACAGGACACGCTGGAGAGATAGTTTCCTGTCCCAGAGACTTCCTATACTCTGGAACAAGCTACCTATCTATGTCAAGCAAAGTTCTTCATTAGCACTCTTCAAGAAAAATCTTGATGAGTGGATGGGAAATAGGAAATACACCCCGGGGATCACTTCTGTGTGTCTGCTGGACAGTGGCACAGGAAAATAACTTTCTTGGGTGGCGTAAGCTAAGGTACCTTGCTGGCTAGGCTTATGTAGGCCCTTGAGCCAATAGCCTGGTACCTACCTATGAACCTATGAATGTTGTTGCTCAACTCTGTAACAATCTGCCTTCTGAGACTGAACCAGAACCTCACAGTTCTTTGTTTAATGAAAGACATGTGAAGTCTCACTATTCTTTTTCCACACACAAAATGTTCTTCGATCACACATTCATACCCGAATCATACCTCTCAACTGTACAGATTTTCACCTCATATTTTGGTCCATTTTTCAAAAAATTGTGTTTTTTCTGGCAAATTAGTTGTAAATCATTAAAGCTTGAAGTTAAAAAATGACATACATTTCAGTTTCAGGCTTCGCATCCTTCAGAAAATTCATGCTAATACAAAACTTGTTATTCTACCACCTTTCTAAGTTTGTAAGAGCAATATTTAAAAATTGTCCCTATTTTTGGGCCTTTGTCCCACATTTATTTATGGCTTTGTCGAGATTTTTTGCTCTAAGAGGTTGAGAGGTATGCCTCTGATGAAGTCCTGGTATGTCTTTTACTCAGTGGCGGCTGGTGAGTTCAAATCGAAGGGGGGCTGCAGGAGACAGCTGAATGGGTGGTGCCAATGGGAATGGGTGTGACCAACTAGAAAGGGGCGGAGTTATGCTCAAAACCACAAAACCTGGAACTTTAATTAAATACGCTACCCTTGGTGCCAAACCGTCATTATGAGAGTGCAATCAAGACAATGTGAAGTGTAGAAGAATATTTCAATGCATTAGCTGCATGACAGCTTACTTAATATCTAGAGGGAAACAAAAAGATTGTGAGGCATGAAAAAATAAATTACTTTTTAAATACATTAGTCAAGTGCTGCAGTGGTGGTGCTGCGGTAGCGTTGTCGCCTCACAGTAAGACACTGTCTGGTTCGATTCTCAGCTAGAGCGTCTTCTGCATGGAGACATGTGTGAATGGGCATACCTTCGTTGAAGGTTGTGCATCAGGGCTGGCAACTCGAAACATAAAAATCTATCTGCCAATCATTAGCGGACTGGAGTTCCACTGTGCAACCCCTAACCGGGAAAAGCCGAAAGACACAACAACTGGAATGCCAGTCAAAATCAAGTACAAGAAAAACAAGCAGCACTCAACTCAAACCACTTCTCCTTGTACTCCAGTTCCAATTATAATTTATATTCAGCTTTATTAAAGTACCAGGTAACATGCTGAAAGTAGCAATCTCTGTGATACCCCCACTTGTAAAAATGTTTCTTATCCAAAAAAGACCTGCTGCCTGACAACAACTATCTACTTGTTTCATGGGGAAAACATGATCAAAGTCAAAAATGAAAAGCAAACAAGAAACAAGCTCAAGATACATTGCTTAAAGGATTAATGTACAGGTAATGGACCACACACAATAGACTGGCATTCTGTTTGGATTACAGGTAAAGCCTGCAAAGATGACTGCAAGTCTCCAACAAATGTAATGAGTTTCTTAAAATAATAATGTAATCCGTTCCTTTATTACAAATACTGTCATATGCATTTCAATACCCAAGGCTTATACATTAACTAGTTATGCAAGTATTCTCTGTATGGCAACAGAAAGGCTTTCACTGTTGGCAATTCTTTAACAGTATGCTTATTAAAGCTTACTTGCATCTTACAATCTCAGACAAGCTTACCTGATGGTCATTAAAGCATTGCTACTTAAACACAGAGCAACAGGCACTTTCTGAGTAATAATAAACATAAATCAACAGTATAAAAATATGACAAACCCAAACATTCTGCAAAATCAAGGACAGAATAAAAGTAGTACTTGTGTCTACCTTGGATGGGGGGATACTCTGCACATTTACACTGCATAACTGCTCCTTGCCTTGCTTGGACACAACCAGGGTCACACTACATGAGGCAGTGGGGTGCAACAAGTATGTCGCAATTTGAAATGTCTCTGGTTGACTGTGATGGCCCTGACACATTTGTCATACCTCTCAACCTCAGAGCAAGAAATCTGGACAAAGCCATACATAGAAGTGGGACAAGGCCCAAAAATACGGACAATTTTAAATATTGCTCTTATAAACTTAGAAAGGTAATAGAGTAGTAGGTCTTGCATTAGTATGAATTTCTGAAGGGTATGAAATCTGAAACACAAATGCCTGTCATTATTTTCTAACTTTAGTCTTTAATGATTTGCTACTAATTTGCCAAAAAACACAATTTTATGAAAAAATGAACCAAAAACGTGATGCAAAAATATAAAATAGCCACACAATACAGCTGGGAACCTGTCAAAGAAGGGACACTTTTTTAATATTAGTACTGCTAACATGAGCAGCTGACAAAATAAAAGAAATCTGCATGCATTTCTGAAATAAAAGTAATCTATAACTCTGATTATTACAGTTATTTCTTAATTGTAAACCCTCCACGTTTTCTTCCAAAATTGCCATTTTGCGGCGGGATTATTAGGGGAAGAGCAACATTTTGAGCCAAAATCGGGGACAGTTCAGAGGTTTGGATATGCCTAATTCTTTAAAGCTATTTATTTGCACATACCTTTTAACCTGTTAATGCATGAAATCTGGACAAGGCCAAATATACTTATAAACAGTACAAAAAATTGTTGTATAAACTGAGACAGGTCTTGCTTTAGCATGCATTTTTCTGAAGGTTATGAAATCTGAAACTCAGTGTCTGTCATTATTTAGTGACTTAATTCCTAAATTATTTGCCAGAAAACCACACATTTAATGAGGAACAAACCAAAAATAAGAAGCAAAAATCTATTCATTCTGTGAAAATCTGGACAGTTGAGAGGTATAGTTCAGCTGGGGCTGTCTTTGAGTTTGCCGCCCTTCCCCCTCACAAAATCGTGGTCGAATGGAGCCTCCCCCCTTCAGCTATTCCAGTGAACCATTACTTAGCTATTTCATCCCATTTACCATAAACACTAATGTGAATACTGCTTTACTTCTACGATGACTTGGACTTCATTTGAAAGTTTTATTTTGCATTTTACAGCACAAACACAAAGACATCTGCTAATCAAAGCAATGCAATCTCACAATGAAAACAGACTTAGCATTAAAACTTCTTTGCCCTTGAAACTCACATTCATTGAAACAGCATTGAAACCCACATTCAAAGAAAATACATTTTGCCAGTGACAGATAAAGATTAACTTTGGGCTGTTTTCAAATCATAGGCCCCTTGCACATGAAACATACACGTAGTCTTTGATACACCTTTCTGATTTTATTAAATTATATTCCTTGTACAATATAGTACAGCTGTAGAGGGCATTTTAAATTTGTTTTGAACATTTTTCCAGTAAACAATGAAACAAAATGCATGCACCAATAATGACAAAACTGCCGAATTCAAAACATTTTTCCAGTAAACAATGAAAAAAATGCATGCACCAATAACGACAAAACTGCCCAATTCAGAACATTTCTATCATAAAAGTCTACTCAAACTTCTACAGTCCACCAGTATCACTAAATATGCACAATCTCCGAAGAAGTAAAAGTCATCTAAATAATTCCACATTAAAGAAATCTGTAACTAATGAAGAGGTTGCTGCTAGCAAACAACTTTATATGTCATTATTTCATCTACAAATAAGTGTCTGTTACCCTTGAGGAATAAATTGCCTAGGTTTCATTAAATAATGATAAGCCTGACAACAACATGATCAAAGTATCAGTAAATATGTACAATCTCTGAAGAAGTAAAAGTCATCTAATAATTGCAATAGGGAATGGATGGCAAACTGATAACAGGTTCAGAGTTACTAGGTATCTTCACCAAAAAGGACTGCAGCATCCACCCCCTTAACAATACAGTACAGTATCAGCAATGCATCTACCTAGTGCGGGAGTAGAACCCACAGCCTTCTGCATCAAAAGCAAGTACACTACCGGTTGTGCTATTAACAATGCAAGCAGACTCAGCATAAGCATCACTAAACTTTTGTTCCCCTGCAGCTCTCAGCTTTTTGTAAAATCTTCTTGACACTCAGCTGTATCTCTGAACTTTGCAGCACAAGAAATCTGGAAAAAGCCAAAATTTAGGGGGGGGGGCAAAAGACCAAAAAACAGGGACACATTTTAAACATTACTTGCATAATGTTGGAAAGTTGCTAGAATAAAATGCTGTGTTACCACCATACATTTCACTGCCAAGCATTGAACCCAGGACCCTGTGCAAAACAGCAACATACCACTATGCCAAATCAATCATCTATTTTATGAAAGCGGAAGACTGAAACTTAAATGGCTACATTGAGTGAATTCAGTTCTCACCATAGCTGTCAACATCTTAGCACAAAACACCTGAACAAAGCCAATTATGGGGGAATACAGCCCCCAAACATATTCAGTAAGTTCAGTTACCACCATAGCTCTCAGCCTTGGCACAAAAAACCTGGACGAAGCCAATAATGGGGGAATACAGTCCCAAAAATTGGGCCACATTTCAAATATCCATCTTATAAACTTATAAACTTGCAATAATAATAGATTTTGTGTTACCATGTACTTTCTGAAGAATATGAAGTCTGAAATTCCAATGATTGTCATTTTTATTTATTTAACCATTTGTTAACCAAGGAAGTCTGACTTGGATCAAAAGGCAATTTTTGGCAGAGGAAGAAACATTCCAGACATGTCTTTTAAAGATGAGAGGACACCAGAGCAAACCCATACAAACACAGGAAGAACATGCAGACTCCACATAGAAGGCACCCCAGCCAAGAATCAAACCAGAAAACCTGTAGCTGTTAGGCAATGGTACCACTGCATCACTGGCTGTGTTGAGAAACAAACATAGAGAAACCACAGATTTTATGAGGAACAGAACAAATATGAGGCAAAAATCTGCATTTTTTTTACAAATGGTGGTGTATAGGGAATTCAGGCTCTTGCCATTTGGGCCCAAGGTACAGGGTTCAAGCCTTATTCTCTACCCACCACCATGTAGTGACTGGGGAATTTTACACACAGACACACACACCTGCACGTCCAAAGCTTTGTTGTATCCTGCACCATCATTGCCGTGCCTGAGGAGCTGATATCCCATGAGAGAACCTAAGGCTCGTTCTCTTTGTCCCGCGAGACCACCCTGCCTGCAGACGTTGCAGTCTGATCCCCTTCCAGTCTATGCAGTTAGTTGTAGTCCGAACTGCTGGTGGAAGCAGTCTGGATTCTGTGCGCATGCTCCAGACTGGTTCACCAGCAGTCCGAGTATCGGAAATGCCACGAGTGCACATGCGCAATGTTCCAGGACTCACAGTTCATTTTATTATTTTCTTTTTGTTATTTTTATTTTATATTTTGTTTAAATTTCTTATTTTACAGCTGGGAGGGCTGCAGTCCTGCAGTCCAATAGCATGGGCCGCCCCTGCTTTTACTCCTTTTGATCTAATGTAATAATGCATATGTTAAGCATCTTCCTTTAAACAGTTCATGTTTACAACAGATGACCATCCTTGTTTTATGATTTACTTAATGGGGGCACTGATAATCTTCTGTCTGTACTGGATCATGTGACCAAGCTTCTCAATGATCTTCTTGGCCATCAGTAAGAGTCTGTAAATCTATGAGCTTATAAGAGGTTAAGTAAACAGAACAGGCATGTGTGGAGTAAAAAATGGAGATACCTGCATATGATTACCATGGGTTAAGTACAGTAAAGTAACTGAAGCAAAGTATAATAGTCAAAGTAGGGCTGTGGGTTATATATTATGACCCAGCCAGACAAACATTTACTACATTATCACATTACAGAATTAATACACAGACCACATAAATCCTTTAACATTGTCTAATACAACATAACATGAAAGACACTTTCAAAATACTTTTCCTTCTATGTTTGCTGCTAAATGCTGCAGCTGTTGACTTGAAATATGTCACTTACTGTTAGATCTGCAGTGTAAACATTAATTTCTAGGGTTTGAAGCACTTAATCATTTTTCCAAAAATTAGTGATGGAGCAAGTCATCGACTGTGAACCCCCCCCAGGCAAAGGTCATATGTAGCGGTCTCACAGACCTGGGCTAATCCACCAGCATCAAAAGACAACCCCTACCACCAGCTCTATGCAAATAAAAAGTTTTGTCATGTATATTGTGACACGGAAATTCAGTTTCTATCAGAATATTACCTACCACTGCACAAGCACATCACTGTTTTCATTAACCAGTACCCCACCCTACCTTACAAAGGCAGGCATGTCAACATCCTTCTGTCTCAACCCACTAAGCTTTCAAGAGTAGATATTGTAATGTCGTCACTCACCTCTCCTGCCTTCAGATAACAAATACCCTCAGTAACTATCCTTTTTTCCATAGTCATACTTTATAATGCTACATTTCTGACACACATGCCTTTCTAACTCTTTTTTTTTTTTTTTTTACAGTACCCCATACTATTTAGTCATTACCTGACAGTCCCCTGTATTAAAGCAAGTAGGTCATAATGGAGTACAGCAGTAGACAGTCCCACTTAATGTGTTTAATTCATAAATACACAGACAAAGAGCACACAGAACATTTCTCTGCTCTTGGTGTCTGTATTTATGAATTAAGTACTTTGCCAGATGTCAGACTGTCTTCCTCTGCTGTTTGCTGTAATGCTGGACGGAATGGTCTTTTCCCATGCAGCAGGATGTATCCTAATCACAGCTACATATACTATTTGGAGTCTTGCTGAGATGGAATTCCCCCCCCTATGTGATCACCATCTCCTCACTATTCTATCAAGTATCTATGAGTGCCCTACATTTTCCATTAAAACTGCCCCTCACACTCACATATGAACTCATGCAAAGGTCACCACAATACCCCACCAAATTCCATTGAGTAACTGGTCAGATTTGATTTTATATGCATGTTACTCAGATTTCTGAACCAAGATAACTGATAAAAAAATAGGCTAGAAGACTAAATGTTTATTGTAAAAAATGTTAAGATTTTGGATTAATAGTTATAATAGTGTAAAAGAGGTTGCATATATTTGTTAGACCAAAACAGTATTTCTGCAGGAATCCTTTCAAGTCTATCAGTAGTCATGCTAAAATATTTCATCCTTTCCTGCCATGCTGGTAACCTCTCCTTCAGCAGCCAAGGAATGTCCTTGTTAACATGTCCCCGTTAGTTATCTGTCATTCAGACGATATGCACCTTTCATGTTGCTAATACCGTCTGTGTCTGCTACAGTCCCCTTTTGCCATTCCCTGCCAGAAAACTGTCTTATTCATAAAAGGGAGCACTGGCCTGGGAATAGGCACTGACTCAATAAATCTAAATGATTTAAGTGAAAAAGTGGATGCAGGTTGCAGACAGAATGCAATCTAGCAATGCTAATGTATACTCTCAGACTGGCATTTTAACAGGTTCGCTGGCAAGTATCAAAATTTGAATAAGCATAAAAGAGAACATGCTCCAGACATCGGTGACTATAAAAGTAATTAACACGGTCATAAACTGAACATAAGGTTTGTAATGTGCAGCATGCCTGGGAAATCTACACCACTTGCTGTACTAGCAGTGATATTTTAAATCTCCATGAACACTGGAGCATTTCCAGGTGCAGGAATCAGTAATGATATGCACTTAAAAATAGAAGATTTTTTTAAACAAAGAATGGACAAATAGAGACTACAATTTCTTACAAGGAATGTACAGCATGACTAGTTGCAACCAAAAACAAAGTCAATTTAAGACCATTGTAAGTAACTTTTTAAAACAAAACAATTAACATAATATTGTAACCATAAACATTGCTGAGAAATTAAATATTGTAAAAATTAGAAGTGAGTGCATTACAAAATATTTAGTTTTGCTGCTATTTATCATTTTTTACTGAACAAAAAAAAAGATTCTTGACAAACATGAATAACTTTTAAGACCAATTATTATGTACAGTGGAGTACCATCTGGAAGGCTGAGAACAGCCCTCAACAAGTCCACATAAAATTGTTTCAGTAAAACCTGCTATGGCTCTAGAAACCATATTCCAGCTTATAATGCTTAGTTAAAGTATGCACTGAAGATCAAGTGGCAGCCTTAAGGATGGAATTCGTGTTCAATCCCTTGAAGGAGGCAACAGCCCGAGTAGAATGAGCTCTAACAGAAGCAGACAGAGACTTGCCATGAAAAGAATAACAAAAAGAAATGGCCTTAGAAATCCAGGAGGAGGAGAAGGTTTGATTAGAAATAGCCAAACCCAAAGACCTGGGATGAAACAAAACAAAGAGGTAATCAGGCTTACAAACAGTCCTAGCTTTATCCAAATAGTACCTAAGCTGTCTGTGCAAATCCAAGGTATGCAGGATCCTCTCAGTAGCAGACTGAGGCGATGGGGGAAAAAGGAAGGGAGATGTACTGACTGATTTAAGGGCAACTCTTGGGCATAAAAGGAGGATTAGTACAAATGGACACCTTGTCCCTGTGAAAAACCATAAAAGAAGGAATGGCCATAAGGGACTGGAACTCAGAAGCCATCTGAGCGGAAGTAAGAGCCAGCAACAAAACAGTCTTCCAGATACAATATTACAAAGAAGCAGAATCTGCAAGCTCAAAAGGAGCCGGAGTAAATTGCTCCAATACAAAATTAAGGTCTCAAGGAGACCTCAAAATGAAATGTCAAAGGAGGAGTTAAGGGAAGACATGCAGAAATGGCTGACAAATGGGATTTCATGGAAGAATAGGTAAAGCCAGACTGCAGCAACTCTCACAAATAAGAGAGGACCAAAGGGATCCCACTGAAAAAGGGTCCTTTTTATAAGCATGGCACCAGACCAAAAATCTCTTCCATTTGGACATATAAGATGTTCTGGTTGAGGGTTTCCTTGTGGCTCCTGTAAAACAAAGAGCATATCTCAGAAAAGAGGTGCCAGAAAGGGATCAAAACCCTATCACTCACAATGTCACTTGCAGAGTGGACAAGTGGGGATGGATGAGAGACCCCCTGTCATGTGTGAGGAGATCCAACTGATGAGGTAACTTGCGATGATTGCAACTGACCAGATGCATTAAGAGGGAGAACCAGTGCTGTCGCAGCCAAAAGGGAGTCACTAGTAAGATTTTTGGGGTGTCCAGATGAATCTTCTGCAGGACTCATGGAAGTAATGCAAGAAGTGGGTAAAGCATTAAAAAAACTCAACTTCCACGGAAATGATAGGGCATCTGTCTCCCAGGCCAGATGGCATGACACTCTGGAACAGAAGAGAGTAAGCTGTCTGTTCAGAGGGGAGCAAAAAGATCTACCTGAAGAATACCCCACTGATGGACAATGCCCAAAAACACATCTCTGTGAAGCATCCTTTCATGTTTTGGACTTGCTCAGATTGTCTGCCACAAGATTGTGCTCTAAAGGAATGTACACAGCCTGAAGAGTTAATAACTGATAACTGAGAGCCACTTTTCAAGCCTGAAGTACCATCTGGCAGAGGAGGTAAGATTTTGTGCCCCCTTACTTGTTGACATGCCACATCACAGTAGAGTTGTCTGTGTACACCTTCAAGGGGCCTGGAGAGAACATGGAATGAAAAGCCTGAAGGGCCAGGATCAGAACCCTCATCTCTGATGTTGATATGGTCTGATTGCTAATGGGGAAGACAAAGACCCTGCACTTTTAGGTGACCCAGAGATGCCCCCCACCCTATGTCCAAGGCATCAGTGAACAGCTCCTGACAAGGGACTAGAGGCTGAAAGGGCCAGCCTGGGTTGAGAGCGAACTGCCAAATACACCACTCAAATTCCTTCCTGAAAGAGGGAAGGAGAGGAACCCTGACAGAGGATGACAATGCTACAGCCAAACTGACTTGCAGTACCATTAAAGCTTCTGCATATGCAGTCTGGCAAGAGGAAGCATCGGAATAGAAGAAGCCATGAATTTCAGGGCCTAAAGAAATTCCCTGGCTGGTATGGCAGTCAGGGGAAGAAGAAACTGAAAGAAGGTAGTCAATGACAAAACCTTTGGCGGTAGAAGAGAGGCCAACATAGGCACCATATTAAGCCTGCAACCCAGATATACATGATCCTGAGAGGGAGTCAGGATGGACTTTTGGAAGTTGATAGTAAACCTCAGACTTTGAAGAAGAGAGATTATGAACTTCAGATCCTGAAATAATCGACTGGGAGAAGACATCTGAAGGAACAGGTCATTTACAAAAGGAAAAATCTGAATGCCTTGGAGCCTGCAGAAAGCTATCATAGGAGCTAAGGATTTTGTGATTACCCTTGGGGCAGTAGAGAGACCAAGAGTCAAAGCAGAGAATTGAAAATGAGAGGAAGATCCAGAGAATCATAAAACTTCTTGAAGAGAGGGTGAATAGGGATATGAAGGTAAGCATCTTTCAGATCTGGGGACACCAGGACAGCCTGGGACAATAAAAGAGGAAACAGACTTTGAAGAGTAAGCATTCAGAAAGAATCTTGAGAAAGGTGTAGAGCTGGAAGAGATCCAAAACAGGTCTCCAAGAGCCCTCCTTTTGAGGAGGAACCAGGAACATCCTGGAATTAAATCCTCATCCCACCTGGGAAGAGGGGACAGGTTGAATGGTCCCTTGATTCAACAGGGACCCTAGGACCTCTGAGAAATGAAAAAAAATTGCTCTAGAAGAGGCTGAAGATGTTATGCTAGCAGCCCAGCTATCTGGAATTTTGTAAATAAGTCTATGTCATTTGTGAATATTGATATGATTTATACAGAACTGCAGGTTATGTACTGAGCTTCAAGAATGTGACCACAGCATACCCTGCTAGAACAAAGAAGATTGACTTGCAAAATTTAAGAATAATTGAGGTTAAGTTACTTTATAGCTGGGCCATAAACAAAAGATGTTAGCTCTCAGTTTCAATGCAGAAGCAGACACAATGTCTAGAGCTAGAAGTTTTTGTATTGTATTGAAAGAAAAGTAATTACTAGGTATAAAATGTAAAGTGTTGTAACTCTGATCACTGTGTGCTCTTAAGGGAAATTGTACTTTACTGTGTGTGCACTTGTCATCCCCCCAATGTCGACATCCCTTAGCTGTTGCCATTTGTGAGGATTGAGGCTCCTTGATTACTGGGCCAGTGCATGGGCGTCACATATTAATTGTTTGGCAGTGGTGGGATATCCGCATCACATATTAATTGGTTGGCAGTGGGATAGCCACATCACATATTAATTGGCTTGTAGTGGTGTGGATATTGAATTCCTATAGCTAGTGTACAGTGGTCACTAAAGGCATTTGTACTTTCAGTCAGCCATGCAGTGAACATTAAGAGTTTCACATCACAATTGTTTTATTTTTTTGTTAGCTTAGTCAGTCAGGGAGAGCAGGAGGCAGGCATATCAGCAGAGGAGTATGGCAAGCTGACAAAGAGCCAGTTGGCTGAGATGTTACAGGCTAAAGGACTGGTGCATGCCAACCTGACTAAGTCAAAAATGACTGTAGCTTTGGACACAACTGCATCGCAGACCAACTATAAGGAGGACAACCAGGCTGGCCTTGGAGATGTATGACTCTCATTAAATGGACAGCTCAATCTTTTCACAGAAGACTTCAAAATCTGTCAGGAGTTAAAGAGACTTGAGCTGGAGGCTAAGCATTTGGAAATAGAAGCAGCAGAGAGACAGAGGTCTAGAGGCTGAGGAAAATGAGAAACTGAGATGTCTTGAGGCTGAGGAGAATGAGAGGCAGAGGCAACTTGAAAAGGAGATGCTGATTCTTCATCAGAGTCATGATGCCAATGGGGAAGGGAGTAACTGAACCCCAGAAGCCACAAAGGTCAGTACATTTCTTTCACAATTTACAGAGGGGAATAATTTTGATAGTTTGATTCATATGTTTGAGAGGGTATGTAAACAGTATAATGTTGAACAAAGGCCCTGCATATGGTTCCTGACCCCCGTACTCCATGGTAAAGCTGTAAGCATTTCTAAATTGTCTGATACTGATTGCTTAAATTATAATACAGTCAAAATGTGTTTGTTAGAATGCTTTAAGTTAACACCTGAAGCTTACAGAAAAAAGTTTTGTGAGCATAGGAGATGAAAGTGTGTGCGAGTACGTTGCTGGACTTATTTTCATTGGTGGGTGAGTGGATGTTAGGTCACCACTTTTGAAGGGCTGGCAGACCTTTCGGTGTGGGAACAAGCCCTTAGCACTTTGCCTGAGGATATGAGACTCTGGTTAACTGATACACAATGCAATACTGCAGATGTGCTTGAGAAGAAGAGAGGTCTATACCTAGCAAGCAGGGACATCACTGCACAGGAAAGGGACACCCAGTGCTGCTTATGGGTCTAAGGAACCCATGGTGGACAGCCCAGACTGTCCCAACAGAGTCTGCCAGTAGCAGGAGAAGCCACTAGTCCAGGTACACGTCCAGGACCAAGGGTTAAATGTTTTAAATGGAACCAGTGGGGCCATGTAGCATACAGATGTCCACAGAGGCAAGGTTGGGAACAAAATGTGGGAGAGTCAGTAAGTGGGAATGACAAAATGCCAGCAGTAAGTTATCTGGAGACAACAAAGATACCAAACTACCACAAGAGGTTATATCCTATATTTGGGAAAGGAGCCACTGCTAAGAGAGACAGCCTCTGACATAACCATTGTGAAGCCTGCAATGGTTACAGAGGAGCACTACTTGCTTGGGTACTCTACTCCAGTCAGAGATTTAGGAGGGACCCTATTCCAAATACCTTTGGCTAGGGTTCACCTTGATTGTGAGTGTGGAAAAGGAAGCCAGGAAGTAGGTGTGTTTGAGGATATCCCTGCAGATGTCCTGATAGGGAATGATTTTGATAATGCAGTACCGTGTGTTTATACAGTCAGGCTTGGAGACAAGCATGTGGGTCTGGTAGCCTGTAGGAGACCCAGAGTGCACACTTGCAGCCAGAACTGGTGAGGTGGTTACTTCAGGGAGGGAGCTACCCTGTAGCACTGAGACTGAAGGTGAGCCACAGCTGTTTGTGGGTAGTGATGTTCCTTTGGACAGTGTGGCTGCAAGGGGAGAGGTGAGTACTAGTACCCAGGCTAACAGTAAGGCAACACTGTTAGAGGATACCAGACATTGGGTGGAAAGGGAACTGGGAAGGGTTACAAAGAGAGAGTTGAGACAGACTCAGCTCTCAGACCCTACATTACAAGGCCTGAGGGAGGAAGCTAGTGAGGCACCTCATTCTCGAGGGAAGGGGGAATCTGTACCCTGGGACAAAGGGTTACTGTATAGAGAGTGGACTTCTGAGGGAGGGCTAGAGATTGAGAGAATACAGCAGTTTGTAGTGCCCAGAGCCTACCATCTGGTATTTCTAGCCATAGTCCAGGATATTCCATGTGCAGCTCATATGGGCATAAAACATACAAAGAGACGTATTATGCAGAACTTTTATTGGCCTGGGATTTCCAGAGATGTAACAGGGTACTGCAGGACCTATGAGCAGTGCCAAAAGGTAGGCAAGGCAGAAGACAATGTGAAACCTCCTTTGATGCCTTTGTCTGTGAGTGAGGAGCCATTTCAGAGGGTAGCTATTGATACTGTGAGGCTAATAAGTATCCTAAGTTCCACAGGGAAGAAGTATATCCTAGTGGTAGTAGATTATGCTACAAGATACCCTGAGGTGCTGCCTCTTTCCTTCATCGAGGCAGAAAAGGTGGCAAATGCTTTGTTAGAGATTTTCAGCAGGGTAGCCTTCCCAAAAGAAATACTGACTGACAAAGGTGCCAATTTCACGTCAGACCTGCTGGCTTGTCCGTAGAAGTACTGTGGGGTGAAGCACTTAAAGACCATCCCCAGACTAATGGTCTTGTTGAGAGGTTAAACTCTACATTCAAGTCCATGCTACGGGCATTTGCAGACATGTTTAAGGGGAGTGGGACAAATTTGCCTCATCTGTTATCTGCTTACAGAAAGGTTCCCAGGGGAATCCACAGTTTTTTTTACCCTTAGAGTTTCTGTATGGGCATAGGGTGAGGGGACCTCTAGATTTGATTTGAGATGAGTGGGATGGTGAGTGTGAATCTCATAAGCAGTCTGTTGTGGCATATGTCCTAAACCGCAGTACAAGGCTCAGGGAACTCATGGGCTTGGTCGAGGAGAAACTGGCAGAAGCCCAACAGCAGATAAAGGTCTGGTATGACAGGACTGCTCGAGCCAAAGAGTATGCTGTAGGGCAGCAGGTAGTGGTTCTCATTCCTGTCAGACACAACAAGCTGTAGGCAGCTTGTGAGGGACCCTACAAGGTAATAAGGAAGGTCACTGATGTTAACAACATGGTAGAACTGCTAGGCAGGAGACAGAGGCATAAACTGTACCATGTTAACATGATGAAATCTTACCATGATAGGGAGGCCCTTGTGCTGAGTATTTGCAGTGGAAGGCAGGAGGAGTCTGAGGGGGATCTGGTGATTGATCTCCTCAGTGAGGCTCAGTGGAAGGGGTAGCAATGCCCCAGCAGCTATCCCCTACCCAGGAGTTTGGGGGCACGTTCACTGGTAAACCAGGGTGCATCCACCTGGTGCAGCACCATGTGGATACAGGACCCCAAAAGCCTATTAAGGAGGCCCATTATAGGGTGCCTCAGAGAGTCAAACAGACACTGAGGGAGGAGATAAAGAAAATGTTGGTACTAGAGGTAATCCAGGAGTACAGCAGTCCCTGGGCCTCCTCATTGGTGCTGGTACCAAAGAAGGATGGCAGCACGAGGTTCTGTGTGAACTACAGGAAATTAAATAGTCACACAGTCAGATGCTTACCCCATGCCTAGGACAGATGAAGCCCTAGAGGAGCTGGGTGGGGCTAAGTATCTTACCACTACTGATCTTACCAAGGGTTACTGGCAGTTGCCCTTGACTACCAATGCTAGAGCGAAGGTCAGCCTTTGTGACTCCTTTTGGCTTGTATGAGTTCATGATGATGCTCTTTCAGATGAAAAAAGGCCCCAGCAACTTTCCAGAGACTGGCAGATCGTATTTTAGCAGGAGCAGGAGATTTTGCCCTTGCTTACCTAGATGATATTGCCATCTACAGTCATTCCTGGAAAGAGCACCACCAGCATGTTAGGGAGGTGCTGGACAGACTACAGAGGGCAGTGTTGACCATTAAGCCCAGCAAATGTCAAGTGGGTATAGTAGAGGTCTCCTACCTGGGATATAGAGTGGGGAGTGGTAAGATCAGGCCAGAACCTGCCAAAATGGAAGCCATTCAAGCATGGCCTGCCCCTGTTACCAATAAGCAGGTTGAGGGCATTCTTAGGGACAGCAGGGTACTACATAAAGTTTCTCCCCAATTATAGTACCATAGCTGCTCCCCTCACAGACCTGACAAGGAAAAACAAGTCAGATAGGTTAGTGTGGACCCCAGTATGTCAGCATGCATTCCAGAAGCTTAAAGGAGTTTTGGGAGGACTCCCTGTGTTAGCCAGTCCAGATTACAGCAAATAAATTGTTGTGCAGATGGATGCTTCAAACCATGGGGTGGAAGCTGTACTCAGCCAGGTCTCCCCAGAGGGAGAAGAGCACCCAGTGATATAAGCTCAGTCTTAGGCTGCAACCCAGGGAGGAATGCTATGCAGTTGCAGAAAAGGAATGCCTAGCCATAGTGTGAGCACTGCAGAAACTTCAGCCTTATCTTAGGGTTGGCAACCGTCCTGTTTTTCCCAGGATGTCCTGAATTTGCCCATCTGTGTCCTGGGAAGGACCTTTCCAGGACACCATATGTCCTGTTTTTGGCAAAGCTTAGCACAAATTACTATAACTTACTAAGTTTTCTCATAATCACTGTTTAAGTAATGTGTGGTAAGTCAAGAGGCATCCCGGATTTTAATTTTGAAAAGTTGGCAACCCTACTTTATGTTTGAAAGGAAATTCACTGTACTTACAGACCACAATCTCTTAACATGGTTACTTCGAGTCAGCCAGCAAAATGCCAAGTTGCTAAGGTGAAGCCTAGGGTTGCAGGCATATGATATGACAGTGCAGCATCACAGTGGGGTTAGCGATGCCAATGCAGATGGGCTCTGAAGACAGGGAATGTGGTAAGGTATTCCCAGATAGGCTTAATCCACTCAAGCAACATTTCTCAAGGGTCACTCGAAAAACTAGCTTGAGTTTTTGGGGGGAGGGTGCCACTCTGCCAACCCAGCTATCTGGAAATTTGTAAATTTATGTCATTTGTAAATATTGATATGATTTATAAAGAACTGTATGTTATGTACTGAGCTTCAAGAGTGTAACCACAGCATACCCTGCTGCAACATAGAAGATTAACTTGCAAAACTTAAGAATAGTTGAAGTTAAGTTACTTTATAGCTGGGTCATAAACAAGAAATGTTATCTCTCAGTTTCATTGCAGAAGCAGACAATATCTAGAGTTAGAAGTTTTTGTATTGTCTTGAAAGAAAAGAAATTACTAGGTTTAAAATGTTAAGTGTTTTATTGTTTTACAACTTCCAACATCTGCAAACATCTGAGAGTGATGTGTTTTTAACACAGATGTTAAATTCTCTTAGTTTCTGTTTTAGCCTTGGAACTGAAGTCAGGTGACAAAAAGTGATGTTATCCAGGCTAACCCAGCAGTAAAATGTAATATTGACTTAAGAACTCTCTCAGAGAGAGACTAGGCAGTTTATATTTTGTCTTGGACCTAGCAAGAACATCCACTCATCATCATCATCTGCACCTGACTGGCTGTAAGAAAGATTTAGGGCAGAGCATCTCTCTTAGATATAGACAGGAATATAATAAAGATTAGTTTAGATGTTTTCTGCATTTATCCAAGACTGTCCTGCAATGTTGTTTTAAAATATTTCCTGTGCTTTTGAACTCAGAATTTACTGTGTTGATTTTACTGAGTATTGTCTTGTTCTTTTATTTATTATTAAATATATTTAAACCTACCTTTGCGGCTGATACTTGTGAGACATATTTAAGCTCTTAAGGGTACTGGCATACACATTTGGTGACCCTGTACAGGCCCACTCCTAATAGCCTGGCACTTGGTCAAAACTACCATTTGGATATAGTAACATTACACAGTAGGATTGGACACCCTTTGCATATCCGCAAGTCAAGCTCCACTCAAGTAACCTGCATGTGTGACCTCAACCTGGTCTGTGACATCGATAGGACTTGTAGTTGGGACAGATTTGTGTCCCAGAGACTCCCCCTACTGTGGAACAGACTCCCTCTCCATGTAAAGCAGAGTACCTCATTAAACCTTTTCAATTGCAACCTGGATGACTGGATGGGGAACAGAAAATACACCCCTGAGATTCCACCTGTGTCCATGCTGGAAGGTAACATAGGGTGCTGACTTGTCTAAACATGGGCTAAATTCTTGGCTAGGCTTGTAAGAGCCTCAGGGCCAATATCCTAGTAACCTCCTATGATCCTATAGAGGACATCTGGTGGAGGCTGGACAGTTAAAGAATCCAGCTAAGACTTCTTGGCCTCCTTCTTCCCTCGCAGGAGTATCTCTAGGTTAAAGGATTCCACCACAGTACCTGGGGCTAATTGCCTAAGCCTTTGGTTTTCCCGATAAATGGCCAGAGAATACAAATGGCTTGCGAGTATCTTAGGCACAAATGCCTTACAGATACCACAAGAGGTATGGTCATGGGTAGCATCCAAACAAAAAAGACACTGTTTGTGATTATCCTTATGGTGAATCCACCTCCCACACTGACATTTCCCCCTCTTGGATGACATGAACTGCTAGGTAGTGATAAAATACCACATCAAGAATGTAAGGAAACAAAACAAAAATAACCCCAACAGGACATTTATCTGGTGTTGCAAAACACAGTACAGCAAAAAACAAAAACAAAAAAAACTCCAAATCAGTTGGCAACAATGTCAATCGAACTGGTGGCAAAAGAAGTTCTGGGTTAGATCAATTCTTCATGAATGAAAAAGGGACAATTTTATGCCCTATGTTCTGTGCAGGGAGCATAAATGTGAAGTACAGTGAAAACAAGATCTTTTAATCTAATGTACACTGGCCAAGAATCGGGCTGCCTTGGACGAGACATCCCTTATATATGGGAATACTGCAACAGTGTTATAGAAGACATCAGATCTTACCTTTCATAAGATCTGTTAAGTCAGGTTATGGAAACAAACCTTGGGATGAACTTATAACAGACTATGTTTAGGATTGCTTTTACTGGCACTTGGTACAGGGTATAGATCAATTCTTCATGAATGAAAAAGGGACAATTAAATCCCCCAAAAAACAATCACATACCCTGAACATCTGATTTGTGACATGCAGAACTTACCTTTGGCAATATTAATAGTAATTGCCCATGTTAAAGATTTTTGCACAGCTTACACACTGGCTAAATGTGACTCCCAGTTTTTTTAATAAATTAGCATGTCAGCAAGGTATGCAGATGACAACCTGGCATGAACTTTCAGAACTTTAGCTGTGAACCTTTAAAAAGGGCAGGACCTCTATAAAGATCAAGGACAAGATGGTGCAATGAAACAGACCTTCAGAAATTGAGAATGCTGTTCTTTCTTTACCTTCTGGGATAAGGGATCTCTGTCAGTACCTCTTAGTCAATTCAGCTGTAGTCAAAGCCTTGTTTTGCATAGCATCTTTGAGCTTATCCACCTGGGGCATTGGATAAGTGCCAATTGTGGATAGCTCATTTAGTTTTCAGAACTCATTACAAAATCTTAAGGTGGTATGTAGTTTATGGACCAAGCCAATTCAATATCTTTTTCACTTCCTCAATTACTGTTACTTTGTTCAGTTTTAGGTTTACCTTCTCCTCATTACAGTTTCAGCATGATGCTAAATTAAGTTTATTCTACAAGGTAGCCCTAAAAAAGACCTCTTAATTTCTCATTAAGAGTTCTTTCCATTCACCTTAGACAAAGTTTAATTTGTCTGAGCAGTAGAGATAGTATTCCCTGGTATGAAAATGCTCCTAAATTGGATCAAGGCTTCAGATTCCTTTTAACAAATGGAAGTGATATGCCTGCTCTGCTCATTTTCTTCCAGTCTGCCTTATTTTGTAATTCACTTTGTTTATTTTCTCTATCACTTCAAATGGCACTTGCTAAAACTAACTTTGTCCCTCACTTTAAACTATTCACGTTTGCCATTCTTCTTAACACACCTTCTCTAGTACTTTTTCCTCCCTTTGCATATGTCCCTTCACTACTGACATAACCTATTTTGCAATTCTGCGAAGTGTGTTACTGCACTTTTAAACAGGGTTTTCTTTCCTTCCCAAATGTCTTTAACTATATCTAGAAAGGTTCAGGGAAGTTTCACCTTAAACAGCATGTCAAATGTGGCAAAGCCTGTTGAAGCTTGGGGGTACCTCATCTATAGCAAACTGGAGATAAAGTAACTGACACCATTTCTTACTATCTTGTATGCATAGACTACAGCATAGACTTCAGAGATTTACTAAAGTGCTCCACTAACCCATCCACTTGAGGGTGGTTCACTAGAGTTATTTACTGTTTTATGTTAAAACACTGGCAAAACTAATGTATTACCTAGAACATAAATGTCATCTCCTGGTCTGTGAGTATCCCCTTGATTACACCTACCCTTGGGAAAAGCTTAAGGAAACTGTAAAATAGTCAGTAATTACCTGCAGAATCATAAGTGTGTCATCTAGTGACCTGTGTCGTTTCCCAGTGTGCCATCCTGCCCACTTAGCTTTTCAAGTGAAGAGCAAAAAGGACTTTTGTCTTACTGTAGAAAAATGACTGGGCATCGGTTTCCTATAGAAGTCATCCCAAGACCCCTCAGCTCATCAAGAGAAAAACAAAAAACAAATTTGGCATACTGTAGAAAGCTAACCGTTTTTTTTTTTTTTTGTACCAGTTGGATTCACATAGATACAATATACTCCCCTAAACTCTTCAACTGAAGAGCAAAAGTAAATAAATAAAGAAAAAATTATCTTTTAAGTGTCACAAGCCAATTGCTACACAATAATTACCTTTCTGAACAGTATTTCAGTACACAGAAATGCATGATGCAGGAACTCTTAGTTGGACCCCCTGATACTTTGCACCCAGGGATGTTGCCCCAACCTTGCCACGCTGATGATAAACAGAATGTTTTAGAAACCATTGCTAGACATTACTTAAATTCATGGCTAGCTACTCAAATGGGGTCTCATTAATGAGCATAGGTATCAGTGGACTTGTGAAGCCAGGACATGGTACACAGCCATTCTAAATGCCACTCATTATACCAAGCCAAAGAGAACCTTGCTAAAATTCCAACTTTAGTTTTGTCCACCTTATATGTCTTCTCAAAATATGACTAAGCACCAATTTCATTGCAAGTCTTACAAAAGGATATCAAATAAACTGTTAGTGTAGTAATTCTTCTCGGTCTTACACTAGTGTATTCCAGCAGGACCACAGGAAGGCAAAACCAAACAGCAAGTCCTTGTAGAAGTAATAAAAACTGTTTTATTAAGAGCTTTTCATCTCACTCAATAGTCAGACTTCTTCAGAAAGTTGGGACAGAGTTTATTATTATTTATTATAAACTGAAACATTCTGCCTTTTCTAAGCTATGTGTAGAGCTAATCAGTCTACTGAAGTGCTTTCCCAACCCTGAAAAAAAGATACCCGCAGCATTTACGTGAATGGTTTCAAAAAAAAAAAAAAAAAAAAAACTCTCAGTGATTACTTTCTGAATGTTGTGGTGATACAGACTGCACTTTGCTTGAACTATCTAAACAGGCATGCTGACTACTAAGAGATTAGGGATGTGAAGTCTGAATGGACCCAATTTAAAACCTCTGTAGTTGAGGCAACAAAAAAAGCAAACATGTCAAAAAGGTGGTCAAAGTCCTCATCATAAAGTACAGTTGTGTATCTACCATAAATGTAGATGTTCGAGTGTATTCACTGTTGCAGTCATTACTCTTGGGTTATCCTGCTGGCAGGCTACCCGCAGTCGGCACGATTTCCAAAGTCTAGGTCCAGCGTCGGTTGCTGTCGCCTCTTCCCTGACGTCAGTGCGCCAGGGGTATAAAAGATGCAGCCGACGCCATTTTCTTCAGTTTTTCTTGCCTCAGATGTCAGGTGCCCCCAAATTGGAAGGCTGAAAATATACCAATAAAAATGCATGCACAATAATAACGTCCTTCCTCTACAAGCAAATACACCAAATAGGTTGTATAGGATAGAGAAGTGCAGAAAAGTCCCAGCAAAGAAAAAGGGGGATGGTGGGTGGGTAAACTGGACTGCAACAGTGAATACACTCGAACATCTACATTTATGGTAGGTACACAACTGTACTATGTTCATCGTGTTTCACTGTTGCAGTCATTACTTTTGGGTTGTATCCCAAAGCTGAGGAAGGGTGGCTGGGCTAAATAGGATTAGGAGAGGCTATGAGGCCCTGCAGAACTGCAGTGGCAAAGCCTGCTCTGGACTTAGAGTAAAGTGGTAGGTGGTAGTGCTTTGTGAAGGTGTGCACTGAACTCCAAGTTGCAGCGTCTAATAATCTTTGGTTGGTACTCCTCTGAGGAAGGCTGCTGAAGTGGCTGCTGCTCTGGCGGAATGAGGCCTAATGCCCTTAGGCACTGATTTGCCATGTTGAAGATAGCAGAAACGGATGCAATGGCCTATCCATTTAGAAATGGTCTGTTTTGAGATAGCCTTTCTTTGTTTTCCTGCAGCATATGACATTAAAAGTTGCTCAGTCTTTCTGAAAGCTTTAATTCTGTCCAAGTAGAATCATAACTGCCTGTGTATGTCCAAAGAATGCAGAATTTTCTCACCCTTGTTCTGTGGATTAAGATAAAAGGTGGGCAAGTGAATGGTTTGGTTGAGGGCCACACTGGACACCACCTTAGGCATAAATGTAGAGTTTGTCCTCAGAGCAACCCTGCCTGGATGAAAAATGATGAAAGGTTCCACAGCCATGAGTGCTTGCAACTCCGAGACTCACCTTGCAGAGGTTATTGCTAGGAGCAGAGCTGTTTTCCAGGATAAGAATTTTATATCTGCTGTTGATGCTGGCTCGAAAGGAGACAGTGTGAGTTTTTCCAAAACATAATTGAGGTCCCAGGTCGGAATCGGTGCTCTCCTTGGAGGCCTGTTTTTAGCCCCTCTGAGGTACTGCCTTATTAAAGGATGAGAAAAGATAGGTGGTTCCGTATTGTAGTGGGCTGAAATGGCAGAGGCATGAATCTTAATAGATGAGAAAGAAAGGCCTTTGTTTAGCATCTCAGTTAAGTATTGTAAAATCTGAGGGATATTTGGTGCACACGTATCAATGCCTTGATCCTGGTTCCAAGCACAGAATCTCTTCCATTTTTCTGCATAAGATTTTCTGGTACTGGGCCTCCTGGCCTCCAAGATAACATCCATAACAGCTTTTGAAAGAGGAGTATTCTGAATGGCTACATTATCTGCCACGCCGCCAGATTTAAGGTCCTGAATTGGCTGTGCAGGATCTGATTGTTTTGTTGGGTCAGCAAGTGAGAAGTTTGAGGCAGTATCCATGCTGGACCTTGAGACAAGCTTTTTAGGATTGGGTACCAGTGCTGGCGTGGCCAGTCTGGTGCAATCAGTATCATGTTTGGCTTCTCTCGTCTGACCTTTAGGAGTACCCTGGGATGGAGAGGCAGTGGGGGAAAAGCATATACCGTTAGATTTTTCCAGCTGAAGGATAGGGCGTCCACTTTCCATGCTTGCTTGTGATAAATCCTTGTGCAAAATCTCTGCAATTGGCAGTTGTGAGGGGAGGCAAATAGATCTATGTCTGGGCATCCCCATTTCCTTATTATCATGCTGAAGACTTGTGGATCCAGTTTCCATTCGTGGGGATCCATGAGGTTTCTGCTTAGTTCGTCTGCCAGAGTATTTGTTTTTCCTGGCAGGAATTGTGCTTGCAGGTGAACTTGAAATGCCAATGCTGTGTCCCATAAGATCATTGCTTGTCTGCTTGTTTATGTACCACATAACCGTAGTGTTGTCTGTCTTTATCAGAAGCTGTTCTGGATGAAGCAGGTCCTTGAAAGCTGTCAGGGCATTTTGCACAGCTAGCATCTCTTTTTGATTGATGTGAAGATAAATCTGGTTTGCAGGCCATGTGCCCTGAATACATTTTCCTGCCATATGGGCTCCCCAGGCATAATCTGATGCGTCCGTTGTCAGTGTTTGTCTGGCTGTGGGTAAACTGAATGGCAGACCCTTGTTGTGGTGACAGGCTTCTGCCCACCATTGAAACTTCTGTTGCAGGCAGGGGATGAGTGCAATTACTGTCTCCAGGCTGTGGCAATGCTGAGTCCAAACACTTTTTAGATATCATTGTAGTTTCCTCATATGCAGTTGGGCATATGGAATTAGTGGTATGCAGGATGCCATGAAACCCAAGGCCTGCAGGATTTTCCTTGCAGATAAGTGGGTTTTTGTTGCCAAATTCTTGAAGTAAGTAGCCAGTTGCTTTTGTTTGTCTGGCGTGAGATAAGCCATCTGGGTTGTTGTATTTAGGCTTGCACCCAGGAATATTATCTCTTGAGAGGGCACTAGTTTTGATTTCTTTTCATTTACTGTGTATCCTAGGCCAATTAGTAATCTTTTTACAAATGCCAGATGCTTTAGAAGAATGTCTTTGTTCTCTGCTTGAATTAGGCAGTTGTCCAAGTAGGGATATATCTGAATTCCTTTTTGTCTGCAAAACGCAATTACTGGTGCCAGGCATTTTGTGAAGACCCTGGGCACAGTAGATAAGCCAAAGGGCAGTGCAGAGAATTGGTAATGCATTGAGCCAGCTATGAATCTGAGGTATCTTCTGCAATATTGTCTGATTGGGACATGCAGGTTTGCCTCTTTTAGGTCCAAAGTTACGAGACAAGCCTTCTTGCCCAGCATGGGTAGTAGCTGCTGTAGAGTCAACATCTTGAATTTTGGAACTTCCAGAAATGTATTTAGTATAGACAGGTCCAGTATTGGTCTCCAGGTTTTGTCCTTTCTGGTTACTAGGAAAAGTTGGGAGTAAAATCCTTGCCCCTGCTCTTGTTGCGGTACTTGCTGAATGGCCCTCATGTCCATGAGGGCTGTAATTTTTTTTGTGCCTCTGCCCATTGATTGTGTGGCAGGTCTGGCATACCTTTTGACCTTGTTAGAGTGTGGAAATGGAACCTATAGCCTTGGGACACTATGTTCAGGACCCATTTGTCTTGGGTAATCCTTTGCCAATTTGATGGAAAAAGTGCTAGTTTTCCCCCTAAGGGGGCTGCCAAAAGAAAAGTGCTTGGATCTGGTAGAGGAAAGTCACTGGGATTGTTTCCTGTAAGGCTGTGATTTGTCTTCTCTGCTTTTGGAGGTAGGAGCACCCCATTGTTTAGGCCTGTATGAGCCTTGGAGCTGACCTCTGCCTCTGGGATGCCTGTATCTGCCTCTTTGTGGTCTGTCTGACAATGGAAAGGACCAATTTTTAGAAGGCCAGTTTCTGCTAAATCTGGGTGGCTGTACCTGTAAGAAATCCTTGACTGTCTGCATGGATTTTGTTTTATCCTCCATTTTCTTCAATACCTATTCTGCTTTAGTACCGAACAAAGTATCATGCTGTAATGGTGCATCTAATAATTTTGCTTTAACATGATCAAGCAGATTTTGTTCCTTTAACCAAGCATGCCTTCTAATAACAGAACCTGTAACAGCAGCCATGCAGGAGGCCTCTAGTGAATCATAACCACATTGCAAAGTATGCTTTCCCACTTGTTCAGCTGCGTGCAATAAACCCTGCAATTCCTTGTTCTCTGAACATTCAGTATTTGTCAACATTTTCTGTTTAAGCAGTGACATTAAATATTGCTGATATTTAAGCATATGAAACTGACAATTTAAGGCCCTTACAGCCAGGGTAGCAGAAGTGTAGACTTTTTTCCCCATCTGTCTAGAGCCCTGGAATCCCATCAGAGGGGACAGGGTTTTTTGCAGTGGAAGCTTTAACCCCTTTGGGACCTTGTGAAATAGTTTCTGGGTCAGCGGCGGGGTTTTTTATACGGGAATTTATGAGAATCCGGGACCCTGTAGTAGTATCTCGCTGGCTTAGCAGGTGCAGGGGGTAGAGAGTCTGGGGACAGGTCGGACTCGGAGAATACATCGTCCACAATGTCTAGAACAGGTGGAATAGCAAGGGGTCTGTGCTGAGGAAGTAGCAGAAAGTCTCTGAGCCTTTTCTTAGATTCAGAATAATCTTGGCTCTTCCAGTGGAAATGTTCCCTCATGCTATGCAGGGTTTCCCCAAAAGAATAATCTTCAGGAGGAGAGGCTGAAGGAATGGATTCTTCAGCATCAGAATCCTCATAGGGAAGCATGGAGTAATCTTGTTCAGAAGAGGAATCAGAGGAAATAGAAACCTGATCAGAAGAATCATACTCTGTCTCTTGTCTAGGCCTCTTATCAGGAGGGGGATGGGAACCCCTGATCAAAGTAATTAGGTCTTCGGCCATTATGAGCATCTGTTTTTTAGGCATGGTAGTCTGAGTAGGAGAATGCTGTACTTGTTTCTTTGTCTTTAATGCTGCTTTAGTCTTTGAAGCTGAGGATGGCTTAATATATAGTTGTGTAGGTCTGAAGACACTCTCAGAAGCCGATGCCTGCTCAGCGGCTCCGGACCCATCTGAGGGAATGATTTCTGAGTGTCCAATACAGTATCCAGAGGCCCAGTCGGCTCCATGTGGGAGTTGGATGTGGCCTGTGGCTCTGAGGTAGCGGGCGCCAGGGGCTGCGAAAGCGCCTCACTGAGAATGAGAACTGGCGAACCGGTGACTGGCCTAGAAGAGGCTTTGTCATCGGTTTTGGATCTCAGATGCCTATCCTTTTCCTTGTCCTTGCGTTTTTTGTAAACTGTGGTTGTTGGCTGATCCGACGGCATTATATAATTGAATCTTCGGCCAAAGTAATGAAATGCAAAATCAAACCGACGCTTGATAGTGCGTTGGTTAAATCTAGCACAGAACCGACAACTAGCAACATTGTGATCAGGGCCTAGGCAAGGAATACAGTAAGAGTAAAAATCCTTATGAGGTATTTGCTTCCCACAGGAAATACAATTGTTAACTTTTTCTGACATTGGTCTGGAGCAAGAAAAAAGTTTCCCCAATGGGGTACTTAGCTTTAATGAAGACTTCGGATCTGAAATTCAGATTTGAAAATCACAGGAGTCGGCCGACCGGCACTTGCGAACTGCTTTTGCTTCAGGCACCGCATGGCAAGAAAGACTGAAGAAAATGGCGTCGGCTGCATCTTTTATACCCCTGGCACACTGACATCAGGGAAGAGGCAACAGCAACCGACGCCGAACCTAGACTTTGGAATTCGTGCTGACTGCGGGTAGCCTGCCAGCAGTATAACCCAAGAGTAATGACTGCAACTGTGAAACACGATGAACATCAACACCCTAGCAATCACTGATGTCAGTGGTGAGGGTTGCTATCAATTTAAAGAAAAAGGCCTTCTGTGCATTCCTGCTTGGGGGGGGGGTGTCTTCAGAACTGTTGAGATGATGATCTCTAGGGATGTCCAATGTGTGCTGGTAGGTCAGGAAGGCAATAGCTGCTGCAATCACTGAAGCAAAGGTCCAGCTATTGGAAAAGTTTGGCAAAGGTCTCCAAAATGACTTTCAAACCAAATTAAGGGCATTATGTCAAGCCATCAGGTCACCAGGAGAGAGACCAGGCTGCTCTCTGCAAGACTAGGAAAAATCTGACCAGAAATAGAAACATTTGGATGGAACACTTTGGAAACCGGAAAAGCTCAGCAGATATGGCCTCCTTTGAGGATGCACTGCCAGACATATCTGATGGGATTAAATCAGTTTCAATAATCTTTGTATTTCAAACACTTCCTTATTTTACAGAACGCGTTTGGGGCAGGCATTAATGTTTTATGATTTTTGACGGAGTAATGTGTGACGTCAATGGGAGGAAATGTTCCATAAGAACAGGCATTTCATTCAAAGTCTACAGTTATGTGCTCATCTTACAGATTTAGGGATGCAGTGGTCATTATTCCTTATAATGTTTTTGAGGTAGTATGTCCTTATCCTCTGTGGCCTGCATGGTGTGTAGTTGGGCAGAATCCTTATCATGCTCATGTTGATGGTCTTAGTATATTTCTCCTCTGCCTGTGCCATGTTCAAGAGTTCTGGAAGGAAACATTGTCTTTGACTAAGCTCTTTAGGAAGTAGTGCAAAGTTTCCATTGGGTTGTGGGTACACGGGTCATTCTTCAAAGAATTTCCGTACATGATCCAGAACACCAGTGGAAATGACTGCTCCTTGGGGTACTAGAAACATTACTTCTGAATCAATTTCACCATACTAACAAAAAAATATACAAAGCAATAGCACAGTTTAGAAATTATTTAGCATACAATAGCGTACAGTTTCAATGGTATGCCATTTGCATACACCATCTACATATTGTTTAGTAAACAAACCAAAAACGTCATAGTTTTATGCTTCATTTTTCGACAAATACAGTATTTATGCATTTCTTTCTAGAAGAAATAGCATACACACAATAAGAATTAGGTTCATGAAAGCATCAAAAATGTATTTCAGTTATTCATTTTGCAATATATAAATTTATCCAGTTCAGGTTCATGGGGGAGAAACAGCCTCGCCAGACACAAGGCAGAGAAACTAATTTTAGATAGGATGCCAGCCTATCACAGGCTGCCCACATATTCACATAAGGCGAGGACTGCTACTAGCAAATTGAAGGACTAGGGTACGCCTTTGCAATCTAGAAGAAAACTGAAGCATCTTGTGGCAATCAGTGATGGACAGGTTGGCCATGTAAAGGCTACATAAAAAGCACTGCTACCAAGTACCAAAGTGTAATACAAACCCTATTAGCACTATGATGCCGGTAAAAAACATTCTCCCATGCAATCTAAAAAGATATACATAGGCACTAGCCTACAAATATTTTACACGGTCATCTTATTTTAATTTCATTTTTAATTCCAGGGGAATGAGATTGTATTTTATTAAAGAATATAAATATATGATTATATTTTAAGAATACATATATATGTGAATAAATTCATCTTCTCCTCAATATTTCATTGCCTGTTCTCTATTTCCTATTCTTTCTCATTGCTCTGATAAAACTATTTAACTGCTTCTTCAAACTATACCAGCCATATAACTGAAAATTGCATTGTGTAGTTTCAGCCCAAAATGATTGTCAAACTAGAAGTGTTTTTTTTTGTCTATATTCTGTTCCCCTAAATCTGCCAATTTCTGAGCAAGTACCTTTTGATGTATAAATTGCACTCCGACTTCTGCAAATGTTTATTGGACAACTTTTTTCAAACTTTGTAAATGTTTGCTGGACAACATTTGCAGTAATACCAGAACTATGCATGACAATTTGTATTGCTGCAACTTCCTCCCTGTACGTGATATTTAGAATACTGTTTGTAGTGTTTCAAATTCTTGTGCAATAGCATCCGGGTCAATAAATAAACAAATAAAAATATTTTAGCTTGCTTTAGTTTTGTAAAAATGGAATGCATATGAGAAAGAAAAATAATAGCAAAAGTCAAGAAACTGATTTATTTACATATTCTGCCTTCTGTTACCAATCATAACTTGTTAATTATGCGTTGGGCAAACAGAGTCCAAGAAATTCATGCTCTCAGGTCAATATCTAGGAATCCATTTCTTAAATACATAAAATCAAAGTGATCAGAGCGCCAGTACTAATTTTTCGTAATAATGGAGATTTAGCTGCCTTAAGGTATTACAAGTTAATGAAAAACTAGTAGTGTGAATTACCTTCCAGGTTTAAAAGCTGTAGCACACCTCACTGTGCCATATAAACAATGGACGTAAGTTAACTGGACTTTTAATGAAATGAAGAATTTCAAATTTTTTTTTAAATACTTTGCAAAGGTTTCTGATGCAGTACCAATGTGATATAACAAAGGATTATGATCGGGATCTTCATTCTTAACCAGCTTATTATGTGTTGAAGACATGGATGCAAGAAATTCTCCCACAAGTTAAAACTTATCTATGCCAAAAATACATAAAGGTTATGACTAAAGACCAGACCTGACAATAACTATTTGTAGTGCAAGGAGCTTTATCTGTTCCATGTACTATTATTACAAAAAAGTAGGAGCGCATGATTTTTTACTAGCTTTAAAAGCCAGGAAAGCACTTAGCAAGCATTGTCAGACAGCAGCATACCAAGTCAACATTTTTGCTTAAGAATTCTGGACAAATCCAGAAATAATGGAAGATCAAAGGATCAAAATCAGGGACAGTGTTTAAATATTGCACTAATTCACTTTAAAAGCTAAGAGAAAAAACATTTTTTTCATCAGCATGCATTTTCTTACTAAGAAGAAGCATGTAACTCTAATGCTTGGCATTACTGACTAACTGTAATCCTCAGCAATTTCCTAGGAAATAAAAAAGAATACAAGGGGAAGGCAAAAATATGGGGCAAAATCTACAATGCTTTATAGGTACAGCAGGCAGAAATGAAGCTCTCCTCTGGCAAAAAGTAAAACAGCTTTTAAAGCTATTTACCTTCAACTGCTGTTCTTTGCCAGACAACGCTGTTTGCTGTTAGTCCCTTAGGAGATCCAATCTTAACAGTGTTTAGGATGTCCATAACAATTTGTTAAAGCACCCCTAAGCTCTGTTAAGATTGAGCATGATGCTAATTATTTAACAAGTTTATCTGATTTGGATTGCAATTTTTTTGCTCCGTGCATTACACAAAGGATTATGAGTGGGTTGCTGACCATAACCTGCTTATTATGTGATTGAAATGTGGATGCCAAGAAATTCACCTTGAGAGTGAAGCTCAAGAGATGAATGTTGGCATCCATGTTAAGAACACATAATTAAGTGTTATGATCAAAGATCTGATCATAATTTTCTGTAGTTCTTGGAGC